>NW_025920184.1:0-295469 GCF_902686445.1 Sciurus carolinensis
TTCACATTTTTAACTTTTATATTATATTAAATGCTAATGTGCTTCATAATTGCTATCATAATTTTTGTGGTCTTTTTTTTTCTTTCTTAGTAGTTTTTATTTCCCTTTCTTAGTGTATTTTTAATTGATTATAATTTAGTATAATTAACAATCATTTATAGATAGTTTGGCACAAAGGCATACAGTGCAAATCAAGTCCTTTGGAATATTCTTGTAACTCTGAAAAGTAACATCTCATTTTGAAACTGCTTGAGTAAGATTGTGGTTTCCAAAAGGATAATTATTCAGAAAGAGTTTTAGCAAGTACTTAAATAAATGAAACTATCTAGAGAAATATTTGAGGTAGATAATGTTCTTCTTTCCTAGAAATCTTATTAAAACCGCTTCTAATAAATCAGTAATATTTACTTTAGTCAGCCTAAAAGAATTTAAATGGTGCTCTGAAGTTCGTTGATATGATCTTGTAACAGTTTCATATTGCATGTTTATGTTGATGGGAAAAAGGATTATGAAAACTTTTAAAATTAAATTTATTTTTAAACATATAAAACTAGAAATGATAAATATATATGTACATATCAATGAGGTAAATGTTGATGTTTCAATACATGTGTACATTTTGCAATGCTTAAATGAATTTCAACTTAATTATCTCTTCAGACATGTATCATTTCTTGATGGTGAAAACTTTCAAAATCCTGTCCTCTAGTTTTTTGAAATGTAGAGTGAATTATTGCTATCTCGAGTCACCCTATTGTACAATAGCACACCAGAAATATTTGGTCACCTCTAACTCTAAGTCAGTACCAACTGATCAACATTTTTCCCCATTTCCCTCTTCTTCATTCTCCCCATACTCTGGTAACCACCATGCTGCTCTCAATATCCATGATATTAACTGTTTAAGATTCTTCATATGAGAAGACCTTGTGGTACTTGTTTCTCTATACCTGGTTTATTTCATTTAACAGAATGATCTCCATTTTGATCTGTATTGTCACAAATGATAAGATTTCATACTTTTTATACATAAAGAATATTCCATTGTATATATGGACATCAATTTTTTACCCATTCACCATTGGATGCATACTTAGGTTTCATTTCTTGGCTACAATGAATAGTGCTGCAACAAATATGGGAGTGTAGGTGTCTCTTCAACATATTGATATCATTTATTTTGGAATATATAACCAATAATAGGATGGCTGGATCATATGGGAGTTTTATTTTTCATTTTTTGAAAAAACATCCTTGTTGTTCTCCATAATGGTTTCAATCATTCTCATCAGTAATATGCAAGGAATCCTTTTCTGTGTTTATTGATTTTGCATGTTAGTATTGTATCCTACAATTTTTATAGGTTTGTTTATTAATTCTAATAGTTCTTTCATGGAATTCATTGAAGTTGTGCAAATATAAGATTCCATCATCTACACTAACATTTACACTTCTTTTCCAATATGCATACAATTCATTCCTTTCTCTTGCCTGAATGCTCTGGCTAAGACACAGCACTATGTTGAGTGAAACTAGGCATTCATGTTTTGGAGAAACCTTTCAGCTTTTCTCCATTCAGTATATTGTTAGCTATTGGCTTATTTAGTATTCAGTATACTAGCACTTAACTGAGGAATTTTGCATCTAAGTTCATCTAGGACATTATTGGCCATTTTTTTCTCTTTTCTGTTGTATCTTTATCTCATTGTGGTATGAGGGTTATTAAAGCTTCATAGAATGTGTTTAGAAGAATTTCTTCCTCCCCTTCCTCCTCCTCCTAATCCTCCTCCTCTTCTTCTTTTGTTTTGGGATAATTTAAGAAGAATTGTTTTTGTTTTTGTTTTTAATGTTCGGTTGAAATGAGGAGCGCAATTTTCTGGTCCTGGTTTCTCTTTGAAAACAGATTTTTTATTTACTTATTGTATTTCACTGCAAGTAATTGGACCATCCAGGCTTCATATTTTTCCATAATCTGGTCTTGGAAAGGTGTACACATGCAGGAATTTGTCCATTTCTTTTAGATTTCCAAACTTGTTGACTTATAGCTATTCATTAGAATCTATAATGGTTCTTTGTGTTTCTGTGGTGTCAGCTGTAATGTTTGATATTCAGTGTTCCCTCTCCTGTGTGATTTTATTTGAGTGTTCCCTCTCTTGGTTTAGATAACATTTATCACTTTTGTTTATCTTGTCAAGGAACCATTTCCTCATTTCTGTTTTTATTATTTCTTTCTATTAATTTTGGATATGATTTATTCTTTTTCCAGCTCCTTGAGATTCAGCAAAAAGTTGTTTGGGATCTATCTACTTTTTAAAATGTAGACAATTATTTCTATGCATTTCCCTCTTACTATTGCTTTAGCTATATTCCATAAGTTATGCTACGTTATGTCTCTATTTCCATTGGCTTCAGCAAATATTTTTCCTTTTAATCAGGGTTCTTATCACGCTCCCTCTGGCCACAGAGAGAGACACAACAAATGTCTGAAGCTTTGGAAGTTTATTATGCACAGTCCCTCTCCTACACTTCTCTTACTCCCAGCTTCCGCGTACTCCCAGCTTCTCTTCTCTCAGCTTCTTCTTACTCCCAGCTTCCGCGCACTTCCAGCTTCTCTTCTCTCAGCTTCTTCTTACTCCCAGCTTCCAGCTCAGCTTCAGCCTTCGCCCCTCTACTCTCCCACCCACCAGGCTTATATACACTTCAACCAATCAGGGGAGAGTACACGAGGTAAACGCGGACAGCTGCAAGCATAGGATAGGTACACGAGGGGGGCATGCTCTAATCACATCGTTAACTAGCCAATCATTGGAATTCGCTGGTTGTTTACTGTATAGCTGGCCGCTTTTGGCTCAGTGTCAGGCGCCATCTTGACCATGCCCAAGGCTGGGGGTCCCGGAAACCCCGACATATCCCCCTTCTTTACTATTAAACTAAGGCTCGGGACCGTGTCTGTCTTAGGCTGAGTGGTCAGCATATGTCCTTACCCGTCATCAGAGCCTGCAGAGCATGCTGCAGCTCCTGTCTGAGGTTGGTACACAGCCACTTCCTTCATTACCCGTCTTTGACTACCGGTCCAGCATCAAGAGCCATACTAATGGGGGGCTGTCGGCCTTTAGGGCAGTCATGGCCTGATAAAAGATAATTTGATCTCTCTATTGGCTAGCTCGTAGATGCATGCCAAAACGAATGAAGAGAAGGAGGCCAAGGCAGAGGAGTACCACCATAGCTCCTAAGCCTGCCCGCTGTTTGACAAATCTATAAACAGAAGAAAAACCATATAGCCATATTAAATACAGAAACAATATACATCCCAGTAGAGTTACAATATGGGCAACACAAACAGCTTTCAGGGAATAAATGCATCCCAGTCCCAAACGTTCTTGCAAGGTATCCACTTGTTCTTATAATGAGTCCACTCTCTGATAGAGTCTCTATGGTCTGCAAGGCTGCAGCTGCATTCTCGGCCAAATGATCGTCGTTATGGTTGTGTCAATGCTGCTACTGCAAGGACTGTGATGACAATGATCACGGCTGTTGCAATGTCAAAGACTCTCCTGTTTCTTGATGATAACACTGGCAATTCTATATCTGCAACAGAAACTAGGACTGGTAGGAAGATAGAAATGTGCAAATTGCATGGGTGGCAAAAGAACCATTCCAGCATTGTGAGAGATAGCACACGGCTAGTGAACAGTTAAGAGGTGTTATTAGAAATGTTAGTTGGTAGAAACATAAAAGGGAGGAAATACACAAGCTGACATAGGAGGAAAAGCAATATTACAGCTAGGGTCAGCAGAACGAGTTGCTCTACTCTGGGTCTGATTTGTAGTATGATTCCAACGGCAAAGTGCAGAAATTCCTTCTGTTAAAGCAAAGAAAGGCTAGAGATATCCTTGTCACCAAAAACAGCACCACCTGAAAAATCATCAGTAGAATTGACAGGCTTTTAGAGGAATTGGTGAAAACAAGAAAAGGAAGGATAAAAAATGTGTTAGTTAGAAGTGAAAAATATGGCCAGGCTAACAATGGCCCATAGGTTCCGGGTTTGCCTTTCCGTCTAAGTTTTTGTTATTGGAGGAAGGCTCAGACTCGCCATTGTGAGGAGGAGCAGCATCACTTGCATGCTGTAAAACTCTGATTAGCCTTTCTGGAATCCAGACTGGAGTCTGTTGATCCTGTGGGAAAATACAAACAGACCCTCGGACCCAACGAAGGACTGGATCCGGTCCTTTCCAACAACCTGTCAGGATATCTTTCCATTTTGCCCATACTTGAGGAGTATTATGGGGATTATAATGTTGATCAGCTGCAGAATAGCCATCCCTATCCAGAGTTAAGAAATTTAGAATGAAAAGAACTAAATTAAGTTTATCTTTAGGAGACTTGTAGGAGGCTCCTATTCCCCCTTTTTGTTTATTTAGACAATTTTTTAAAGTAAGATGTGCTCTTTCCACAATGCCCTGTCCCTGAGGATTATAGGGGATGCCAGTGACTGATTGGATGTTAAATGTTTGTAAAAACAACCGGAAGCTTTTGGAAGTATAAGCAGGACCATTATCTGTTTTAATAACTTTAGGTATGCCCCAGCCAGCAAATGCTTGTAGGCAGTGTTGAATGACATCTTTTACCTTTTCTCCAGAATGAGCGGAAGCCATAATGACCCCTGAAGCAGTGTCTACTGACAAATGTACATACTTAACAGTACCAAATTCAGAAATATGGGTTACATCCATCTGCCAAATATGACCAGGCAGCAGTCCCCTAGGGTTAACTCCAAAGGATTGTACTGGGATTAAAGGAGCAAAATGTTGACAATTTTTTACTATTTGTCGAGCCATACATTTAGATATAGGAAATTTTCTGCTCAAAGTAGTGGAATTTACATGAAATTTTTCATGAAAGAGTTTTGCTTGTTCCTCTATGGAAAAAACAAAAATTGATTTGGTGGCCATATCTACCAAGTCATTAGCATTGGCCAAAGATCCTGGTAAATTAGAATGAGCTCTAATATGTCCTACATAGAACAGATGTTTACACTGTAGGATAAGGTTTTGTAGCGTAGTAAAATAAGAAGCTACCGTGGACATGGAAGAAATATGGGGTACCGTTTCAAGAACCTGTAAAGCGTTAACGATATATAAGCTCTCGGATAGAAGGTTGAATGGCTGATTATCTGCCAATTTAAAGGCTACTATTACAGCTGCAAGTTCAGTAACCTGTGCGGAGTTGGGTGGAACTATTATGGTGTGAAGTTGTTTACTAATAAGTACTGCACCTACTCCATTTTTGGAGCCATCAGTAAAAATGGTTACACAGTCTTTAAGAGGCTGGACACTAGTCACTTTTGGAAAAACTATGGGAGTATTTTTACAGAATTGAATCCAGGGATGTTGGGGATAATGGTTATCGAACTGAGCTGAAGTGGAACAATATAATACTGACCAATCATCATCATTATTAATTAGCCATTTAATTTGCTGAGTGGAATAAGGAGTTATAATAATAGACGGATGGATTCCAAAAACAGTAATGCAAGATTCTATTCCCTTGAATATTACCTGAGCAATAGCTTGGGGATATGATTGCAATGTTTTAGCCGGAGAGCTAGGGAGATTTATACTTTGCAGAGGTCCTCCTTGCCAAACTATGCCAAAAGGGGTATGCTTCTCTGAGATTATGATTAAACTTAATGGTTGAGTAGGATCACAATGATCAACGTAACACTGCTGAAGTCTATTCTCTACTAGTTGTAAGGATATCCGTGCTTCAGGAGTAAGTTTCCTAGGGGAATTCAAGTCAGGATTACCTTTTAATATATCGAATAAAGGTTTTAATTCCCCTGTGGATAATTTTAAATAGGATCTGACCCAGTTAATGTCACCTAAGAGTTTCTGAAAATCGTTCAAGGTATTCAATTGATCTGTCCTGATGGTCAACCTTGTTGGTCTGACTGTAGTAGCAGTGAGCCTTGTACCCAGATATTCTTGGATCTCCTCTAATTGTAATTTTTCAGGGGCTATCGTTAGTCCTCTCTTTTCTAATGCTTGAGTTATAAATTGTAATGCTTCTAGCAAAACCTCTTTTTCTGGATGGCAAATAAGTATGTCATTCATATAATGATAAATCAACAATCTCTTAAACTTTTGTCTAGTAGTTGTTAACGCTTTATCTACGTATATTTGACATGTAGTAGGACTGTTAGCCATACCTTGAGGCAACACGGTCCATTCGAATCTCTGGTCAGGCTGAGTGTGATTAAGAGAGGGCAAAGTAAAAGCAAATCTCCAACAATCATTTTTGTGTAAGGGTATAGAGAAAAAGCAATCTTTTAAATCCAGAATGATAGTAGGCCAATTTTTTGGTAGTGCAGTGACAAGAGGGAGTCCACATTGGATGGGTCCCATAGGGTACATTTGTTCGTTTATGGCTCCTAAATCATGTAATAACCTCCATTTTCCTGATTTTTTCTTTGTTAAGAATATTGGAGTATTCCAAGGAGAAGTAGAATGTTGTAAATGACCTGCTTGTACCTGCTCTTGTACTAACTTATGAGCTGCCTCTAGCTTCTCTTTTGTTAGGGGCCACTGTGGAATCCAGCGAGGCTTATCATCTCTCCATATTATAGGGATTGATGGTTTATCAGTGGCCCCTAGGAAAAACCCAATCCATGAGAATCATTTTTTGGTGGAAGTAAAGGCAGTGGTTGGGTAGATCCTTGACTATGTCTTCCTAATCATTTTTTATCATCATAGTTCATATTTTGTAACATATTTCTTACAGGAGTCCCTGATCAGTGGTGAGTTTCATATCCATTTGCTGCAGGACGTCTCGTCCCCGTAGGCTAATAGAAACATTACAGACATATGGCTGAAATATTCCTGTGTGTCCCTCTGTATCTTTCCACGATAATGAGGAAGCACTTTGATTGGGGCTCTCTGCTACTCCTAAGCCTCTCAATCTCTGAGCTGCTGTGATCAATGGCCAGTGCTTTGGCCAGACCATTGCACTAATAATACTTTTGTCTGCTCCCGTATCTAATAAACCTGTAAATTCCATATTTCCCACTTTTAATTTTAGAAGGGCCCCTGTCCCATATCTGTAGTAAGGTTTATTAAAGTGGTTCCTGTTGATCCAAAACCTCCTTGTCTTTTATTTGTATTTTTACTGGGCCACAAAGAATGGCGACTGGGCAATATAAGCATTTGTGCAATGCGATCCCCTGGAGAGATGACCGTAATTCCTCTTGGTGAAGAGACCAAGGCTTTTATTTGTCCAGTGAAATCAGGATCAATAACCCCTGGGTGTACTATAAGTCCTTTTAGTGTTGAGGAACCTCTACCTAGTAATAGTCCTACACTGTTCTGTGGGATATTTTCATGCCAATCAGTATCAATCATCTGCACCCCCATATCTGGGGTTAGTATGAGTCTGGAGGTGGCACAGATGTCCAATCCGGCACTTCCTGAGGTGGCTCTGCACTCCCCTTCTCTGTGGGAGGATACCACCGTCGGGGAACTTGTTGAATTACCCCGTATATTTGTTGCGGGCCCCGGGGAGGGCCCTGTCTCCCGTTTTTTTGAAGTTTAGGATTCAACCCTAGGAAATTATCCTCCCTATCTCTAATAGGCTGACAGGCACTATTCCAATGACTTCCTCTTCTGCATCTTGGACATAGCCCAGGTCCGGTTCCCAGGTTATTCTTTGTATAGATGTTCCCACCCCGGGCAAAGGGTGGCCTTTTGTTTGGACAAGTGGTTTTTAGATGTCCCTTCTGTCCGCACACAAAACATGATCCTAAAGACTCTTTATTAGTTCTTGAAGGGAACCTCCCCTGGGCTTGTGCTAGTGCGGCAGACAACAAGGTGGTTTGTCTGTCTATGGCTGCTACAAAGGCACTGCTCTGCGCCGAAGTATCATTTACATCTCTACACACTTTTAAGTAGGCAGACAAGTCTTTGTTTCTCCATGGTCTTTTGGCCTCCCTACACCACCTGTTAGCTTGTTTGTAAGCCAACTGTTTTACTAGGGGCATGGCTTGCTCTGCATCTCCGAAGATGCGTGATGCTGTTTGAATTAGCCTATCGACAAAATCCGCATAGGGCTCACTATTCCCTTGAGTTACCTTTGACAACTGGCCCTGCAAATCTCCTGCTCCTTGTAATGTTTTCCAGGCCTTGGTTGCAGCCACAGCAATTTGCGCATAGACTGCTGGATGATAATTAAGCTGTGCCTGAAGGGTTTCATAAGGTCCTACGCCCATAAGCATGTCCCTATCGACTTGGGGATTCCCCGCTGCTGCATTTCGGCTGACGGTATCCGTAGATATTTCTTGCCATGATGTTTTCCACATAAGGTACTGTCCCCCAGACAGAGCAGCCCTAGCAAGATTAGTCCAGTCCTGGGGCACTAAGTTTAATGATGTCAAGGTATCTACTAAGGCTATAGTAAAAGCTGACTGAGGACCATATGTGTTAACTGCTTCTTTTAACTGTTTCACTATTTTAAAGTCTAAGGGTTGGTGGAATCTTTGATTTTGAGCATCCTCAAAAACAGGATACGCTACAGATCCAAGATGACTCCATTCTGAGCGTAATCCAAAACCGGACGCTTCATGAGGGGGTTCCCTATTTATGGGAGGTGCACTAGGCAACACGGGCACTAGAGGGGGCTTTTTATCTAGTCTTAATCTTTGTACTCTTTTTTCCAGTTCCTCTCCCGATAATTCCCCTTCCAATAGTTCCTCATCTGAAATAGTTCCTTTTTCTGAATTTTGAGAAAGATATGAACATTCCTCTTTTATTTCTTCCAAAACCTGTCTTCCCTCAGCTAAGGGCTCGGTGAGTGAAGGTTTTTTGTTTTTATCTTGCAGACAGGATTTAATAAGAGACCAAATAGCCATAGTGCCTACTGGCAAAGGGTTTTGCCTATCCACTATACGAAGGTCCTTCCCCAGCTGTTCCCACTGTAGGGTATTCAAAAGGCCCTCATCCAAAAACCAAGGGGAAATCCTTTCCACAGTATCAAGAAATACTTTAGCTGTTTTTTCCTTTAATGGCATTCCATGGTTTTTTAATAGCTCCCTGAGGGGTTGCTGCATTCTGAATTTAGACGTTTCAGACCCCATTGTTACTAATTTGAATAGCTTTAATTATGGCAGTTACAAAATCAAACAGTGGCCTAGCTGCCAGGAGCAACGAGATTACTGAAAGGAAAACTATCAAGTGTGCATTAGAATTTTTATAGCGGCTTTTCACGCACTACCTACACCCTAATTGGACCGCTTCAAACGTGTTTCTACTTTCACTTTAATTAGCCCGCGTTCCACGCGTCAGGACCGCTGATGGCGTATCCCGAAACCTTTTAACCGGACCGCATTCCGCGCGTCCCCAGGACCGCCAATGGCGCATCCTGACACCCTTTAACTTTTTTATAACCGGTTTTAACTTGTATATAAAAAAGATTTTTTAGGTATCTTACCTTGTTTTCTTTATAAGGCCTTCATCTTCCCGGGTTTCGGCACCAGTTATCGCGCTCCCTCTGGCCGCAGAGAGAGACACGACGAATGTCTGAAGCTTTGGAAGTTTATTATACACAGTCCCTCTCCTACACTTCTCTTACTCCCAGCTTCCGCGCACTCCCAGCTTCTCTTCTCTCAGCTTCTTCTTACTCCCAGCTTCCGCGCACTTCCAGCTTCTCTTCTCTCGGCTTCTTCTTACTCCCAGCTTCTGCGCACTCCCAGCTTCCAGCTCAGCTTCAGCCTTCGCCCCTCTCTACTCTCTCACCCACCAGGCTTATATACACTTCAACCAATCAGGGGAGAGTACACGAGGTAAACGCGGACAGCTGCAAGCATAGGATAGGTACATGAGGGGGGCATGCTCTAATCACATCGTTAACTAGCCAATCATTGGATTTCGCTGGTTGTTTACTGTATAGCTGGCCGCTTTTGGCTCAGCGTCAGGCGCCATCTTGACCATGCCCAAGGCTGGGGGTCCCGGAAACCCCGACAGGTTCTGAGATTTTGAGGAAAGGGAGAATTAAAGTTGAGTAAAATTACACAAGTGCACTTCAATGCTAACATTTTTTTGTTTAAATATTGGTTTTATTATAAAACATGATCTGAAACAGAGAATAATATCATGGTCCATCTTATGGCACATTCACTCCTGAGTGGCAACTCCTTCATTCTCTGTCACTTTGATATTTATGGTATTTCCCACATAATTCCACATAATTTTTGCATTAATATTTCTTAATTTGTCAAATTTGCAATGATTTTCTGGGTCCCAAAATTAAAGATACAGAAAAACCTAAATCATATTGAAAATTACTTGCCTGACATACTCATAAACTTAATACTGTTTTATGAAGATTACATTTGTATCTTGATTTTTTAAAATATGTGCTATTATATATAACATCTATAATATAATATATCATGCTAATATACTAATATATTTTATTAATTGTTCAATTAACTAATGAGAGTAACTCTTTTTTAATTGGTGATTTATAATTACATAGAATAGTGAAATTCATTGTGATGTATTCACACATGCACATAACATGATTTAATAAATTTCATTCACTGATATGCTCAGTTTCTCTTCCCTCTTCCCTCTGCTAGATTCACTTTTTGTACTCTACTGGCCTCCTTTCTATTTTCATGAAATCCCACTTTTTAAGGTTTTATGTCTCTCTAATTCCCACATACGAAAGAAAACACATAACACCTGACTTTCTGAGTCTAGTTTAATTCACTAAACATGAAATTCCCAAAACCAATCAATTTTATGCAAATGAAATAATTTTGTTCATTGTGGTTGAGTAAAACTGCATTGTGTACATATACCACAATTTAATAAATTTACCTATTGATGGACACCTAAGTTTTTTTCCAAATTTGAGTACTGTGAATTGTGCCACATTAAACATGGATATACTTGTATCATTATAGCATGCTCACTTTAATTATTTTGAAAAAATACTTAGCGGTGTAACTGGGTCATATGATGGTTCAATTTTTAGATTTCTGAGAATTCTTCATAATTATTTCCATAGTGGTTGTATTAATTTAATCAAAATTTATATTTGTATCAAAAATATATGTGTACCTTTTCCCCTGCATTCTTGCCAGCATTTATTATTTGTGTTCTTGATTGTTCCCATCCTGAGTGGAGTAAGATGGAATATAAGTGTAATTTTGATTTGCATTTTTCTAATGGTTCTAGATGCTGAACACTTTTTTTCTATAACTATAGACCATTGTATTTCTTTGTTTTTTTGAGAAATGTCTGGTTAGATTATTTGCCCATTTATTGATAGGTTATTTGGTTGTTTTGGTATTAAGTTTTTTGAGTTCTTTAAATATTCTGAATATTAATCTTTTATTTGAAGAGAACCTAGGAAAGATTTTTCTCCCATTCTGTAGACTTTGTGTAAATTCTATTGTTTCCTTTGCTATGCAGATGCTTTTTAAAATTCAATACCATACCATTTATTAACTTTTCATATTATTCCCAGAGCTTCAGAAGTTTCTATTGAGGAAGGAACTCACAGTGTTTGTATTTTTTGGAGTATTCACTCTGTTTTCTTCTATTCATTTCAAGTTTCTGGTCTAATATCAACATTTTTCATTAATTTTGAGTTGACTCTTTGCAAGGTGAGAGAAGGTGGTCTAGTTTCATTGTTTCTCATATAAATATCCACTTTTTACAGATTTTTTTGCTAAAACACTGCTTTCCCCAAGTTAGGTTTTTAATACTTTTGTCAAGTATCAGATGCCTCTATCTGTGTGGTTTTTGTCTCCTTATCTTCTAAAATTCTATTTCATTGGTCTGTGTGTCTGTTTTTATCATGTGTCATTACCACGAATTTTTGTTACTGCAACTCTGCAGTGTAATTTAAAATTGAATACTGCACTGCCCAAAGCATTGTTCTTTTTCCTCAAAATTGTTTTGCATATTCTGGGTCTTTTGTTCTTCCATGTGAATTTTGTAACTGTTTTTTCCTAGTTCTGTAAAGAAGGAATGTTATTAGTATTTTGATGAGGATTTCAATGACATATTATCACTTTCGATAATATGTCCATTCTAACCATATTAATTCTGCCTATCCATAAATATGTGGGGGAAATCCTTCTGTGTTCTAATATCTTCTTTATTTCTTCAGTTTTTTATAATTTTCACTAGAGATATTTCACCTCACTGGTTAGATGTATTCTTAGGTATGTACGTATTCATAGGTATGTATATATATACATACACATGGATGAAGGGAGGGAGGGATTTATAGACTACCATGAATTTAATTGTTTTCCTAATTTCTTTTTTATCCAATTCATTATTGGTGTATAGAAATCTATTAATTTTGTTTGTTGATTTTGTATCCTGCTACTTTACTGAATTTGTTCATCAGCTTTAGAAGTTATCTGGAGTAGTTTTCTTGGATCTTCTAAGTATAGGTTCATACAATCTGCAAACAATAATAATTTAAAATTAAGATGCATTAATTTGACATCTTCCTTTGCTATTTGTATCACATTCACTTCCATCTCTGCTCTTATTGCTGTAGCTAAAACTTCAAGTAATATATCAAATAGGAGTGGTGAAAGTAGAAATCCTTTTCTTGTTCCTAATTGTAGAGGAAATGATTTCAGGTTTTTTTTTTTTTTTTTTTTTGTCTTCATTTAACATGATGTCAACTCTGGGATTATCATATATACCCCTTATGATGTTGAGGTAAATTCCTTCTATCCCTAGTTCTTTGATGTTTTTGTTATGGATGGGTGCTGCACTTGTTGAAGATTTTTTTTCTGTATCTATTAAGGTGATTATGTGATTTTTGTCCTTAATTATATTTATGTGATGAATAATGTTCTTTAACTTGCATTTATTGAACAGTCATTGCATCCCTGAAATGATTGGCTTACCTCTAAGTTTGACCTGATGTTTCCCTCTTGAGGCTTTTAAAATTCTATCCTTATTTTGTGTACTTAACATTTGGGGAGTGGGTACCACGGATTGAACTCAGGGTCACTCAAACACTGAGCCACACCCCCAACCCTATTTTGTATTTTATTTAGAGACAGGGTCTCACTGATTTGCTTAGAGCCTCACCATTGCTGAGGCTGACTTTGAACTTGCAATCCTCTTGTCTCAACCATCCAACCTGCTGGGATTATCAATGTGTGCCACAGTGCTGGGTACTATTTAGTATTTTCATTGTAATATGTCGTGGAGAGGTTCTTTCTTGATCATGTTTATTTTGAGTTTTAAATGTGCCTGTATCTTGGTGTCCATCTCACGTCCAAGGATTGGAAATATTTCTGTTATTATTTCAATGAAAAGTTTATCAATAGCATTGACCTATATTTCTGTTCCTGCCCCCATGCTAATGTGTCATAAGTTTCATTTCTATGTGCTATACCAGAGTTCTTCTTATTCAGATCACTGTTTATTTATTTTTTTAATAATCACTGTACATTCAAAACTGGACATCTTGTCTTCAAGTTTTAAGACTCTGTTTCATACTTGACCTCATCTATTGGTGAGACTTTCATTTGAATTTTTAATTTGATTTATTGATTTATTTCTAAGACTTCTGTTTGGTTCTTTTTTAGAATCTCTCTTTATTGACATACTTTTTCCACATTCTACATTTTCTCCCTTATTTCATACCTTAGATCTCCTTTTAATTTACTGAAACTGTTTTAATGTTTAAATTTTTAAAAAAAATCAACTTTTAAATTTCTTTATCCAAAATTTCATTCATTTTAATATCTGTGAATTCAGTTATTGAATATTTATATACTATTGATGGACTTTTTGGACTACTGTCTCTTGTTTTCCCAGATAATATATTTGTACATCTGTTGAGATGGTTTATGCAAAGCAATTTTAGTGAGTAATTAACTCTTCATAATAATCTTTAGACTGGGGGTATAAATTAACTTTGACACATATAATCAGCAAAATCAAAATCAGCTAAGTTCAACCACCTGAACCACTGATGAGAAAAGAGTAAACACCAGTAACAGTGCTAAGAGCAAGCCACATGTCAGCAAATATTTAAAAAGTTATTTTTAATGATCTCAATGAATGTATTAGCCAATGAGAAAAGTGGATAGGAAATAATATAGAATGAACTGAAAATATTATGAATTAGTATACTCAATTTAATTAGGAGGGATTAAAAATAAATAATATATAAAGAAAAGAAAGGGAAAATGTGGGAGCTGGAAGGGAGACAAAGTGAAAAGAAAGACAGGAGAATGAGGAAGAGGGGGAAAGAATGGAGACAAGAAAGAAGTGGTATTGAGAGAAGAACCAATTGACAAATATGTAAAAATTAGATCTCTGAACAGGTACACAATGTGAGAAGACACTAGAAATTCATTTATATTGCACTATTATTGCAATAATAGTAATACAATTTTGTTTTCCTTGGTGAGGTTTCCCCCTTCCTCCAGAGATTCAATTTTAAGATCTCCAGGTATGAGGAAGTTTATAGGACACAAATAACATTGTGCTTATTTGTTTCAACTTTCACCTAAACCAGATAAATATGTTAGGGGAATCTGAATGGTGATCTCATCTCCCTCCACCACTATACTTCCACATACCTAGCACTGCTGCAATCTATTCTTCTTATTAATTCTTTATCTGTTCCAGAACCCAGTATTTCTGGTTTGAACCTGATTGCTGGCTGTCTGAGTGGCCAACCAGTGTTTTCCCACAGTTTTCCAACCTCAATACGCTGCTGCAGAACTATTATTTTAATTCAATCTTGGGGAGCTGCTACAAATAAGGAGGGTTCCTGTCATCTACCATTTTTTTTTCTTCTTAACACTATCTCTTAACAACTCACTACATCCCCATACTAGCAATAAGTGTTTTTAGTACTTTTTAAAAAATCTTTTCTAAACTTTATTTAGTTTTGTATGTGTTGCTGAGGATCAAACCCAGTGCCTCAGGGTTTGATCTAGGCAGGCACTAGGCAGGCACTCTACCACTGAGCCACAATCCCATCCCCTGTTTTTAGTACTGTTAACAATTCCTTCTGTTCTCTTTATCTTTCTTTCCACTTTAATTTCTACTATCTGCATTGTAAATTGCTAAGGTAGTTCACATTTACTATCTTTCCTGAAACCATAACCAAGTGTTTCAGATATTGATCTTTCACTAAGTTCTAACGTTGAAACCCAATAGCAACATTTACACTTCTATGATCACATAAATATTTTCCACAGACAAGCCAACTACAACTCAAGACCGCATCTGTTTGCCCTCACTTCAATGCATCTAGCCTAAGAAAGATGAAAGTAATTATTTCTGCTTCTTAAAGTGTGTATATCTTGCCAGTATATTTTATAGCAGTTTGAGACAATTCATTCCAACAAAAATTTCTTGTTTTATATTTTGTCCTATGAACAATTTCACTTGCGGTTGGGCATATGGCCCAACCATAGATCTCTTGCCTAGCATGTGCAAGGCCCTGGGTTCAATATACGATACTGCATAATAATGATAATAATGATAATATTTAATAATTCATGAACATAGTTCCATGTGATTTTCATTATCAGTTTGTAATATGTATTACTGATGGATAAAGAGAAAACAAAAACATTTTATCAGATGAAATAGAAATATTATTTCATTTGTAGTATATGTTAAACAAATATTTGTTGAATGAATGAGTAAATTTATTTTTCAAAGTACATTCTAATATCTAGATGTAAAAACAGGAGTGAAGTTATATTACACTGAATGAAGCAGATTAAAATAAATTATCATTATGTTATAAAAATAAATATCACTTGTTATAAAACCACACAAGTTGTTATGGAAGGAACATTAAAGTACTATCACTTTTATTTCCCTCTTCCACCTGAAATAAGAAAAAGTCTGAATAGGATTCTAGAAAGACAAAGTATTCCTTCTTAAATTTGGTCATAATGCCTCCTGACCAGAAGTGGCATTATGAACCCTAGATCAAGAGGTAAACCTCTTGAAGTTTCTCTGTGATGAAAGTGCGACCAGCATACAGAAGACAGGGTATAAAAGAGTCTTGTTGTTGTATCTCACTTTTAATTAATAACAAATTAATAAATGCCCACAAAATAAATGGATAATCTCCATAGAATGAAGGGAAAATTATTTTCTGTGGGTTGTGGCTCCCTCTATAATCAGTGTGATTTTATATCCATGGGATAGTTTTTTTTAAGATTTTAACCACCCTAGTGAGAATCTTCTGTATTCCTTTCATCTTGATAAGCCCAATCAATCTTATCCTTTTTATTTTATTTGACAAGTTGCTAAAAGATGTTTCAGAAGAATGGGCTGAATATATCTATAAATGAACATCCCTTCATGTGAAGAAATTTTGAGTCTTACTTTATGGTATTGAGAAACCAAAGAGGAGTTTCTTGGAGGATAAGATGAAATGTGAAGCACTTGGAGAGATTAAGACAAAAGAAATAAAGGTAAAATCAACATAAAAACACAGATTTGCTCTGCTGCTCTTGATCAGGAAAGAGTATTACAGATGCTCTCATTGACCAAACCCTGTGTGGTATTCCTTGTACAGCAGCACTTGATAAAGGTGGTTGAAGGGCTGGAAACAAAC
Organism: Sciurus carolinensis; assembly: GCF_902686445.1. NCBI lineage: Eukaryota > Metazoa > Chordata > Mammalia > Rodentia > Sciuridae > Sciurus > Sciurus carolinensis. The sequence continues at coordinate 16,630 of NW_025920184.1, forward strand.
TTCAAAACTTTGGAATTCATTTAGTGAGTTGAATTGAGAATTTATCTCTAAATACTACATTTGTTTCTAGTTATGATTTTATGCTATTTAACTATTCAAAAAAAAGCTGGTGCTACAGTTTCATAAGGAATTATTTCTTCACAGGAATGAGTTGTCTTCTAGCCATTTTGTTTTATTTTGTTAGAAGGTTACAGACTGTGGTTGAATTCTATAGACAACTACATCCTGTGTAGTGAATACTGTGAATTGCTTAAATAGTGCTTCTAAAAATGACTCTGAGTTAATCACAAGAAACTGTGAGATGTTTCTATTAATGACAGTAAGATAATCACTATAAATTTGATTGCCTTTAAAATTTTGACTAACCTAATGAAAATAAAATGGCAAAATATAGGAGTAAATTTGATATAACTTGGATCAAATAATGGTCATTATTACATTCTGAGATATAGAATTTACATCATCATAAATATTCAATCCAAGTTTAAGATCCATTAAATGTTGTAAGTTTCCTCAGTTCATCACAATCATAGAAATACCTGCATGGAATAACATATTATTGTTGATATTATATGCAATATATACAGTGTTCACTTATTTTATTACTTCTTTCATAGCTAACATTTTGGTTAACTAAAGACAAAAGACCCCATGAAACCATAGCAAATACATTTCTCATACAAAAGATCTGGCAGGATTCTAGGAATGTTTCCAGGATTTCCTCAAAAGTAGTACTATACAAAATAAATATAAGGATACTGAGATGAAGTATCAATAGCTACTATTGAATAACTATTTAATAACAACTGGCAATCTTAATGCTCTACTGACACTAGTAAGTATCAAGATAACTAATTTATGAAGTATGTTATTCTTTGCTTTTGCTATTAAGCAATGACACTAAAACTCAATGACTGAAAACAAGAAGGGCTCACAATCTGTGGGTTATCTGCATGGGTTTGAAAGAGTTGAGTGTTTTCTACCGACATTCCTTGGGTTTACCAATCCATCATCAGTCATCCAGAGACTGATTTGTTTATAATGAACTAACTCTCAGGTATGAGGGCTGGTATTCACTATCATCTGGGGTTATGACCAGCAGGCCAGCCAGGGCTTATTCACCTGGTGGTACTCAGTTTTCATAGTAGTAGGAAAATAAGGTAAGTATCAAAACACAAGCTCTTTTTGAGTCCCTCTTCAACTCACATGAACTCTTACATTTGATGCAAATCACATGGTCAAAACAATCATGAAAAAGATTATGAATTATATATTGTAGATTATATGTTATAAAAGCAATTATAATAAGTATGGTTTGGATTACCATTTAAAATCAAAACAATTAGGTAGTCATGGAATATAGTTATGAGGATGTTTTCAAACATAAAAAAATTGAACATATAATAACAGAATAAAAATGTTACTATGTATTGTTGTCCTCATGAGTTTTATATAAGCACCAATGTGTGTGGTGTGTGAAGAAACTTTTGAGTTAGAGTGGATGACTTAATGGATAATCATTTAAAAGTAGTAACTATTTTTAACCCTATATATTACATTTGATATGCAATAACACTCCTCAAAATAATGATATTCTGAAGTCACTTTAAAAATATACAATAAAAGCAAAATATATAAAATTCAGTTATTGGCTTTAGCTTGTGCATTAATAGACTCCATAACAAAAGGAGTTGATATATTAAGGTTTATATTTTCTCATGGTAGAAAGTTATTAAAAGTATAAAGTAGGAAACAGATTGAATTACATTTATATCTAAAACTAAAAAGAATGTTGGCATGTTCCAAACCAAAGAGAAATGCTTATTTAATATGCATAAAGATAATTGATTTAATACATTAAAGCTCTGTGTATACACAAATAAGAGGAAAACACACTCCATGTTCCAGTTGTATCAGGCACAAATATATTTCTCAAATATCATTAAGTAAATTTTAACTTGACTTTCCCACCAAATTATTAGTATTTCTAGAATATCCATCTCCTTTGCCCTGCTATAGAATTACTCAAAATGTAACTCTAAGTTATCAAGCTTAGGAAATTGAAATGGAAATTTAGATGTAGGCTGTTTTCAGTGCAGTTAGGAGGCATGCAATTGCAATTGAATGCTCGGCAGCAAACACTGCTTGAGCCTGAAGGCCTTTTGAATTTTTGTTAAGCAACTCACGTAAATAATTAAAGTATTTGGCAATTCTGTCTTCTCTTTCCACCATAACTAAAGGAAATGTTAGTAGTATTTAACTTTGACCCAGAAATGCAATGCTGTTTTCTCTCACTGCAAAATGTCAGCTCCATTTATGAAGTTTAAGACAGATATATCAGGTCAGACTTGCATTGTGTGTGTGTGTGTGTATGTGTGTGTGTGTGTGTGTGTGTGTGTGTGTTTAAACTCAAAGGGAGGCATTGAACAATACACACCATGATGAAAACAAAGTCACTGGAGTATTTAGGAAAATATAATGTTAATTATCTACTTGATTTTAAAACTTTATTTAGTGTGATGTATATTTATGTCTTAAAAGAAAAGTACAATTGAAACTGAGCTAAATTGATAGGAAAGTTACTAAGCTATGATTTTAGTTTCAAAAGGAGATTTCTTTCATATATGCCATGGGATACCTTCAAACACCAAAACGTTATATTTGCTAATACAATTCCCCAAACTTTAATCTATCAAGGTTCCTGGTATTATACTAACTCCTGATGAAACACAAAATTTTTAAATAACTCATTCAAAGTTGCTTGATATAAATAAATGATGACTCAAAAATTACTTTATAGTATGGGTACCTAATTGATTTAAAAAGGCAAAATAAGAAGAAAAGCAATTTTAATAATTAACAGTTCATATGTTTTCACATGCTATGATTCTATAACACATTGTGTAGGGAAATCTGTTATATGGGTGCAAAGCATGATGGTAATTGTAGTTTTGATCTTTTTGTCTCAATTATCTTATGATCTATTTATGATCTCTTCTCCATGAACTCCAAAAGAAATTTGAAAACTATCACAGCTTTTAAATATATTTCTTTTATGTTTTGTATAAGTAGTTAGTTTTATGTTGTTTTTGTTGGTGTTTGTTTTACTTTGTTTTTCTGAGGTGCAGGGGATGGAACCCTAGGCCCCACAAATGGTAGGAGAGTGCTCTATTACTGAGGCATTTCCCCAGTTTTTCAATTAGTTATTTTTGTTTGCCTTCAAAACCTTGAATTTGAAAACATTATGATCTAAGAAACAGACCTGAAATCTTATGTTGGTTACTGAACTAGAGGAAAATGAAAAGTGAAGTCTAGTTAGTATTAAGAACATCAGTTTGGTTGCTCATCACTTACAAAGTTAACCAGTTAATAAAATTATCTAATGAATGGTGAAAATCAAATCATGAATGGATGATACAGAATTACCAGTACTGTAAGAGGATATGCATGACATGAAGAACACAATCACTATTATGTGTTAAGGCTAAGACTAAAAGATCCAAACAACTTGGAGAAATAAAATGACAAGATATAATTGCAAACTTTTGGAATCAATATATAAATGGATATCCAGAAATTTCCTAAAATTTTGGTGAGAGAATGACTTCTTTCTCATGATTAAAAATACTGCCCCAGGAAACATTCAAGTCCAGAAAAAAGTAGCAAAGAATTTAATGAGGAAAATATCTACAAATATAGAGCTGATATTTTGGTAGGAGAAGGCAGACAAAAGCAAAATTATCATGATTGACAGGCACATAAAAAGAGTAGATAGATAATAGATGATAAATTTATTTATTGATTGATTTATTCCTTCATTCATTTTAGATAGAAGAAAGGAGATAAACTGAGGCACATGTGTGCGTGTGCATTTGTGTGCATGTGTGTGTGTGTGTGTGAATAATTAGAGAATGTTGGACATAAAGTCTTTTTATTTAGATGATTAGGGAAGGTGTCACTAGTAATTTGACACTTAAGAAAGACTTGAAAAAGTAGTGGAATGAGTTATATAGTTAGTTATCTGGGGAAAGAATACTCAAAACAAATGGATTAGCAAGTACAAGAGTCTCAAGGTAGGATCATGACTGAGATTTTGTAGTGAAAGCAAAGAGGATTCAGCAATGAGCTGGAGAATTGTAGGACATGAATAACTTTTAAGTATTTTCCCAAGGCTTTGGCTTTTACTCAAATTGAGTGAGATGAGAAGTTAGTAGAGCATTCAGATGAGAAGATAAAAAGGTAAAAGTCATTGTTGAGCTATTAGTAATAAATGTTGGTGATGAAGGCAGAAACAATGATATTTATTGTGAGGAGAAGATATTTGGCCTAAGAAGTCAAAAGAATAGAGTTGTGATTCACCATGGAGGGGAAGTATACAGGGGATGAAAATCAGTAGGAAATCAGAAACTGCAATTCCAGCATTGAACAGTATGAAGGGTAATTTTGTATGTCACCTTGGCTGGGTTAAATGATACCCAGACAGTCATTAAAGCCTTAGTTTTGGATGTGTCTGTGAGGATATGTCTGCAAAATATTTGCATTTGATTCTTTCAAATGAATAAAGAATATCCACTCTCACCAATGTGGATGTGCATCATCCAATCTGTTGAAGGTCTAAATAGAACAAAAAGACAGAATAAGGACTGATTTGCCCCAAGGGGCTCAGAAGCCAAGAAAGTCACCCCTAGTGGGTCCATATGGGATACAGTGAGAAGAAGGCTGTATAAATACTGGGAAGCAGACCCATGCAAAATTTCAAATGTACTGGAAACTTGGTCTTGGACTTCCCATCCTCCAGTGCTCTGAGGAGAAAAAATTTCCATCTGTAAGCCATGCAGTCTATGGTATTTTGTTGTAGCAGACTGGATTAAGACAGACATGCTAAAAGGTGAGATTCTTCCCAGATTTATAAAGGAAAATACTGAGTTTTCAGTTGGTCATACAAGTTTTCAGAATTTGAGAGTTAGTTACAGATGTAATTTGGAAAGGTTTATCATTGTAGACTATTCAGAAGCAAAATATTGAGGTGATTTAGGAAAGAGATCTAAAAATAGAACAGAGGCCATCCAGTGTTTAGAAAATGATAGATATGAAGAAACCATCTAAGGAGACTGTAAAGCATCAGTAACTGAGTTACAAAGAGAACGTTAAGAAAGTAGAATCTCAGAAGTCATAGAAAATAAGGAACAATAAGATGAGGACTGAGATTTTACCATTTGTGACAGACAAAATTACTATTTACAACTTTTCTTACTCTGAATTGGAATTAAACTTCCTATGTCTTATACAAAATAACTTTACAGTAGTTTCTCTCAGTGGGTGAATTTCATTTTCTTCTACAGTGAACGTTGGGTTTGATGATGTTATTTGTTTCCATCGATGAGATATTAGCAAATATAATATAAAATATGTCATAAAGACTTGCACAATTTGGTTTGATCTGTCTCACCCCTGCCACTTAACCTGACAAAAGTATTCTACTATTTGCCATGAGAAAAAAATATGCTACAGTTAGCAGCTGGCCAGGGAGTGTGAGAGCAATGCAATGGGGCAATTGAGCCCAATGCAAACAGGCAAGAAACCTACAGCAGAACCTTTCATCTATACCCATCCTAGATTAATCCAACTGTAGTCAACATATAACACATAAAAATGGAAATAAAGGTTTTTTATAAACAAGTGAAATTCTGAGGTTGTTTGTTATGCAGCATTAATTTGGCAATAGGTGAATAATTCATTATTGTATTTGGCAGTTTAAAGTCTTATCATTATTTAGCCAATGATATCTCAGAGGAGCACCTGGAACAAACCCTGATTAGAGTAAAGAAAAAATGGGAGGGAAATGGTTAGAGAATGCATAAAAATGATACGAATGGGATTTCTTTCCTGTGTTCCAAAATTGCATACTCATGGACTATATTTCACAATTTAACTTTAAACAGTATTTTTGGTTATCAGGCAAGTATATATCTGTAGGTGGTACAAGGAAAATAAAAGTGTCTTTTTGTTCTGATCTACAACAGCTAAAATTGAGTCCTGAAAATGGGAAAAATTCCCAGGACTTAGAACTGCATTGTACCAGTAGCATGATAATCTGTGTAATCTTTCCTGATTTCTTCTACTTAGTTAAATGGAATGCCACTAGGGAAGAAAAAATTATTGCCAACTCCCTCTTTATATCACTCCTGGGAATATCTTAAATTTAGATCAAGTATTCTTGCCTCCAAAGTATGCTTAGCAGTTTAATTAACAGAACATTATATTTCACATACATATTAAGTATGAAATACATGCACAGGATAAAAGCTTAGAAAATTCAGGTAATCTTGCTTTGTAAAATCCGTTTGCTAAGATATACAAAAATGGCAGTGTTTATCTTTCTTGAGCAGATCAGCAATTTATGTGAAAATTGCAGATGTTGATTCTCAGAAATAATGAGAAATCCTGTTTCCTCTGCACAACACACAAAATGAATAACGGCAAACAACAACAACAAAACTCCATCTGCAATTTAGCAACTCTCTCTGCCCCCTTGATTGTGTGGAGACCTGTTCTCCAAATGTCCTGCCCTTAGATAGGGTATAGAGACAAAATGTATGAATGGATTTTGGAAGAATGTCAGAGGTCTATAGACTCCCCAGAATGCAGTTTGGACTTGAGAGGAAGAATGTGAGGAGCTTCCGCCAAAACTACTGGAATCACCTTTGCAGGAGTTAGTTGTTGTTTGTGAGGAGACAATTCATATGTTTGTCTTGAAGTTGTTCAATTATTTCCTTCACTCACTGCTATTTGTTTTTAAGAAGAGGGTCTTTCCATTTTTCATATGTCATCCTGATATGGGAATATGTGGGCTATTCAAATGGTGATAATATAAGGTAAGCATCTCACAAAGTCATTTTAAAAACTGGAAAATTAAATGGAAGCAATCCAGTTATGATGTACTATGTGCATGTATTTTTTTTAACTATATACTCTCAGGTAATAGAATTGAAGTTAATTGATATATCCTTATTCCACAGGATAATGGCATGACTTCATGTGTTTCAAAAATATTTACCAAGCACATTGTTTGACTAGCGAATTGATTAATGATCTCTTCATTCAAAGAGTTTTAATTTCAGTGGCAGACAGAGTATTATACAAATGAGCAAATAAAATAATTACAGATTGTAACAGAAGCAAAAAATTAAACAGGGTGCTATAATTAGATGCTATTTTGAGTAGTTGGTCAAATAAAAAGCTTTTCAGAAGAGATGGCAACTGAAATGAGAGCTGGATCATGAAAGAGTGTCAACCATGCAAACTCTGTAGGAAAGGCATTCAAAGTAAAAACAATGATAGGTGGAAATAACTAAGAAATTAATGATGTTGGCATGTTTCAGTTTAGAACTTTTAGACTACATAGAACATGGTGAAAATGGAAAGAGTATTAGTTTAAAAAGATAGACAGGGATTAGATCCTGTACAGAGTTTTGTTTTTCTTTGAAAAAAAAAATGAATCATTTCCATTAGTAGTACTGGTAATGTTTAAAATAACAAATTAACCCACTGAAAAACCTAGTAATGATTTGTGATAAGATGGGAGTATTAGGAGAGTAAATTCACATGAATTTATATGAATGTCTCAAGATGACCCTTTAGCTATCCCAACTAGCTAACAGCCCCAGTAGCTTCCAATCCAGATTTCAGAGTGGCAGCCAGCCTACAAATCAGTTTTCTATAGAGTACAAGAAGATGCATTGGTTTTAGTCTCCTTCAATTTTTTACATTGTGAAGACAGTCATGGCCACCTCTAAATTATTTCCATGTTGGAACTGAAACTGGAAATTATTTTCCTCTAAATAAGTTAACATCTTCTTACATTTTCCCTCTCACCCTACTCCTCTAGTACTGAGGTACTTTCATTGAATTTTTTTATTATGAAAATAACAAAAAAGTACTTTAATGAAATTGTGGATTATTTAAAGTAATCCAGATCTTTAATAAGAGTTAGATTTTAGATGAGTAGTCATAGACATAAAACTAATTTTATTACTCTGGTGTGCTGTAATGACAATCCCTTGTTTCTACCATGTAGCCTCAGACCCCTGTGGTATTTTATATGGAGAAGACTAAGGGAAGCTGGTGCTATGTCATTCCTAGGTGTATTTGTGCGTAGGATCTTGGGTCAATGAGGAAAGCTGACTGATGGAACATTAAAGGGCTTAGTGGCTTTTATATGTATGTGCAAATTGGAATGACTGTTTTAAAAACAGAAATGGATGTCATTTGATTAAAAAAATTACAAATGAGTCTTTTTTAAATTTATTTTTATTGTAAACAAATGGGATACATGTTGTTTCTGTTTGTACATGGAGTAACAGATACCATTTGCATATTCATACATTTACATAGAGTAATGATGTTTGATTCATTCCATTGTTTTTTGCATTATTATATTTTTTTAAATATTTTTAGCATAATGGGTACTTTCTCAAGGAATATTGATGAATTATTTCTATGTCTTATATTTAATTTTTGTCTTTATTTTGTTTACAGTTTTTCCTTTGTTCATAATAAGAGAGTAATACATTATTAAATGGATGAATAATTAATTGATCAATAGAAAATAAATGCATAAAATGTGAATAAGGAATTCACCTGATAAATAAATGCCATGTCATAACTTAAACTTTAAAATTAGCTTTATACTTAGGTTCTTCATGATCTAAAGCAAAGAAAATAGTAATTTTAAACACTTATCACCCTTGCTAAACAAGAGTTCAGCTAAAACTCTTGGAGATGTGGTTACCAAGGTGATATCTTTTGCACCAACAGCAAATTTATGAAAGTCAGTCTGGGAACTAAATGAGTGACATAGAGAATAGCAATTTTTGATTGACTTGGACCCTTATCATTTAGAAGCATTCTCTGTGCTTAATAATAAACCTCAAGATGAAATTTTAATACAAAACAAGAACATTACCTAATTCTAAATGGAGATACAGAAAGAAGGTGTCTCCCCAAATTCAACTTTATATGATAAATAACACGTCATTCGTTTTCATTTTTCCTCCAATGTAATTATAGATTGTTCTTTTCCCTTAATGTATAGCTAAAGCAAAAGAATTAATTCTAAATTATAATATTGTTATCCAGACTCCACATCCATATTCTGTTATTTGGAGGTGTTATGTTATGACAAAGTTCTGCACATGAAATAAAAGTACATATTTTAATATCTGAGGCCTTCAGACTCAATTCAACCTTCATTGAACTTCTAATTAAATCAGATTTCTCCAAACATACTCATGTTTTCTTAAAATTAATTGGTGAGACAAAGGTTCAAGATCTCTGCACATACCTAACAAGGAATAAATTCCCTATAAAACTACCAAAGTAAGAAAAATATTTTATTTATGAGGATTCAGTTTCTCATAGTCTCTAGACAATTTAAAGAGACAAGTTCGAAGGAGGAATTAACTCTTTCAGACTGTTCAAGCTGCAAATACACTGAAGAAGCAATCATTTGACTTGGGAATAGAAGGTGATATAATACAGAGACCTGGACTGGGTTCCAATCTGGTTCTGGCATTAATTTACTGATACAGTTTCTAAGTCTTAGTACACACAGAGACACACATTTGAATCAGATGAATGCTAAAATTATTTGCTTTTGTTCATCCCTTAGATTCAGTTCTTTTTAAAAACCTCTTTCTCAGTAATTAGTCTCATCTAATAAGATGTTATTTGAAAGGCAACAGTATATTAGTGGTTCTCATAATAATACTAACTTAGATCATCTCTTGATCCTAATAATTATGTTATGAAAACCATAGTTAAGCTTTGACTTCAGTTAACAACTCATTCTAGCAAGTTATTGTTTGGTATTCTTTTTCCTTTGGTTTAAATAAGTTGTTATTAAAGAAAAAGAAATGATTTTGATAATTCAGTTGAATTTTTTGAAGATCCCCTCTTTAACTCTCTTCTTGTTTTCATGATGCTTCTTTCTGAGAAATATCTCTCATCCTTTTCATCTCTTACACAATTACCTTTGGTATAATTACTTCCTCAATGGAAGTAATCTTTACATCCATGGATTCATGCTCTCTGCAGAACACAGTTAAGGTGTTACAGTATTACTATTCTCAGGTGTCCTGTCATGTCTTGTCTTTTCTTTTCTTTTCCTTTCCTTTCCTTTTCCCCCCAGGATAGTTGAAAACTGGACCTGATTGAGCCCAATTTCAAGAAAAATCTTCTCTATGTTAAAGCAAAGATCTGATGTTTTAGACAGTTTTTTTCATTACTGTAACCAAAAGATCTGACAAGAACAATTAGAGAGCAGAGGAGGTTCATTTGGGTCTCATGGTTTCGGAGGTCTCAAGACATAGATGGTCAACTCCACTGCTCTGGGTCTAAGGTAAGACAGAACATAACAGGGGAAGGTGTGGAGGAGGAAAGCAGTTCTGGATATGACATCCTGGAAGTACACAGAGAGATCTGTTCACCAGGGATAAAAGGCACCCTGCCAGTAACTCTTCTCCAGCCACAACCTGTCTGCCTATAGCTACCACCCAGTTAATCCATATCAGTGAATTAATCCACCCATGTGGTTATGACACTCTTAATCTAATCATTTCACCTCTGGATGTTCTTGCACTGGCCCCTACATGAGCTTTTGGGGGACATCTCATGTCTAAACCATAACACCTGCCTTCTTGGAATTGCATCTATAGACTCATCTGTTTCTGTCTCCTTACAAGTACCCCAATGTTAGAGAGACAGTATGTCCCACTGACTGAGATCAAAATTTACAAAAACTGTTATCTTTGTAAATACTTGCTGATGCAGGTCTCAAACTCCAGATTTAAGTAAAGAAATAGGAGTGTACATAAAGATGGCTTCTTTCTACAAATCCAAGTCAACTTTTTAATTGAAAAGACCGCTAAGTGTTTTGATCCTCAACATTACTTTCATATCTGGTATCTTCTTTTTAAATCCCAACATAGAAAAATAAAATATCACGAATTTAGAAGCATATATTTCCATGCTAAATTCTTTGAATGAGAGTACCTTGGTTAAAAAATTAGAAAAAATAATTACTTTATATAAACATTTTTAATTCATTTTTTAGAGACGTGTCAGTAAAGTATATTTTGACCTATTATACATAATTCTACTCACATATTAATCATTTACATAGTTGTGTTTGATATTACTTACAGAAACATTAGCTTTTAGTAAAATAATAACTTGATCTGAATGGTTTATTTGGTTTCATGTATTATTTTTTATTTAAAAGAACCCATCTTTTTTATGTACACTATAGGAAATTACAAATAATTCAAGTAGAATCTGATATAAATAAATGTCTCCAATAATTCCTAATCAAAATCATTTCATTTGTAGACACCATGACTCAAATACCACACCATTAATTATTTTTCTACTTATGCTTAGACAAAAGCACTTGTTTTATAGTTAATATTTTTTAAAAAAGGTTTGATTATAAAAAATGTGCATCAAATTTCTTCTTTTAATAAGACTCCTTTATCTAATACTGGTGGGAAATTCAGTGGAGCTAGATAATTTGAGATAGATATAATACTAGAACAATTCCTCTTTAGGGAGACTTGGTGAGACTCATTACAGAACCAATTACTATGTGCAGGTGAATTGTTAGACTGTGGAAATGCTGCGTGGTATACAGGGATCTTCACTAAGCCTCAGGCTATTGCTAAACTATCTTAGCCGTATTGTTGACTAGGACACACTGGACTTGATCTAACTTGAGCTTTTCATAGCTACATAGACTACAAGCAAGTTGAATCCATTGCTCTCCCTTCATTACTAGTTACCTAGTCTCTGTTCCACTCTCACATCTGCCTTATCATTTTTCCTTATAAACCCATTTCCTTTGCCTTCTGATGAATTCAAATGATAAGTTCCCTCTTCCCCACCAGTTCCAATGTTTTTGTTGAGAACTAATTTTGAATTTTTGGGAGAGAGCCTGAAATTGTCACAGCTAACTTGGCTATTCACTTTGAAACTTTATACTGGGATGAAAAATGGGAAGAAAGTAGTTCAAATAATACAAATACAACTGCCATATTTATAGCAAATTATCTGAAGATATTATAGGTATGATTTTCTTTGAGTGAGTTTATTCTATTTGGTATTCCCTGGGATTTTTGAATCTTTAGATTAATTTGGTCACCAATTTGGAAATTATTCCATTATTTTTTACCATCTTTTGTCCCAGTTATGTCCCAGTCGTCCTCTTGGGACTCCAGTTACACACCAGTGGTATCTTCTTCCTTATCCCACAGAGGCCTGCCTCTACAACTGACTTAGGTAGCTCTTTGACAACTTATGAAATGTGTTTACATCTGAGTGATGGAATTGCTATTATAAATATTTCTTTTGCATATGTTGGTAATTTTCTGTAAAGGATTATTTCATGTAATTATAGCAATTGCACCATTTCATTTCATTTCACTCTATTTGATTATTGATTTTAAAAGGACTTTGCTATTTACATTTTGTAGCAATTTGGATTTTCCAGTAACCAACAGAGTTCAACATTTTCCTCATGTTGATAGTAGGTGTGATTCTTCATTAATTAATTCTGGGTTTATATCTACTATGTGTTCCCCTTCAAAACTCAGGTTTGCCAATACGGTCACATTGCCGTAGAGCCTCTCTGAGATGAGGAGTGTTCCTTCCCCACAAATGGGATTAGGTGTCCTGAAAAGGGCCTGAAGGAGTGAGCTCATCTCATTTTGCCCTTCTACCTTCTGCCGTATGAGGGCATAGCAGCCCTTTTCCCTGGGGATGCAGCCCTCAGTGGACACCCAATGCTGCACCTTGATTTGTTTACTTGCATCCCCAGCACTATGGGTAATAGATTTCTGTTCTTCATAAATTATCCATTTTTTGATATTCTATGATTGCAGCACAAAGGACCAAGACAGAACGGTATCCTTTGTTCAGGTTAATGTGTAAATGAGAATCCAAATAACATTGAAATTTAGAAAGTGTCAGGAATATATGATCATTTTAAGTTTCTATATAAGTTAACCACAGGCAAATCTATTAATTCAAATGTTTAAAATTATTCTTTGAGTTTTATATTTGGGGTAAGAAGATGAATTAAAATATGTAAAAGAAACAGATTTTTACAGCATGAAATCTTACACTGAGATTTGTGGCATCACATGACTAAACATATTTCATGAATTTGAAAGAATATAAGTTTACATTTTTAGTTGTAAAATTTGAAATCATAAGAAATCATCATAGTTTTACAGCAAGTATGAAGAAATATTACAGAGAAAATCTAGAGTTCATGTTGAAGCAAATAATAAATTTCTATTTGTTCTAAGAATTTATTTTCTTTTTAATGCAAACACACCTTATTTAGTATGTATTTATGTGTTAATTTTATTTAAAATCTATGCACCTCCGTATTAAAATATGTAGACCTGATTTTATTTAAGAGCTCATTTAACTACATTAGTTAAAATACTTGTAAGATTTTTGTTTGATATCTAACCTCTGAATATCCTGATATTTCTTAGAAGTAAAAAGAAATGCTTCAAAAGGTTGTGGTAGAATGAATCCTGATATATTTTTAGGTCCAAGAGATTTTCTTTGCATTTTTCTTAAAATGTAATTCCCTTATAAAGGAAAGAATCGGATTTATCATCTTTTTTGATTTCTTTTTTAAAAGAAAACATATTATATTTCTATTTAAATATCAAGATCATAATGACTTAGGGATATGAATAAATTTATTTATTTATTTTTCCTTCATTAAATGTCAATGTATTTATTTTTTTTATTATTATTGTATACAAATGGGATACATGTTGTTTCTCTATTTGTACATGGAGTCAAGGCATACCATTTGTGTAATCATACGTTTACATAGGGCAATGATGTTTGATTCATTATTTTTTCCCTTCCCCCCACTCCTCCCACTCCTCTTTTCTCTCTATACAGTCCTTCTTTCCTTCATTCTTACCACACTCCTTATCCCTAATCCTAAACTTAACCCTAAACCTAATGCTAACCCTTCCCTCCCCCAATATATGTCCTCATCCGCTTATCAGCGAGATCATTCGTCCTTTAGTTTTTTGAGATTGGCTTATCTCACTTAGCATGATATTCTCCAATTTTATCCATTTGCCTGCAAATGCCATAATCTTATCATTCTTCTTTGCGGAGTAATATTCCATTGTATATATATGCCACAGTTTCTTTATCTATTCATCAACTGATGGGCATCTAGGTTGGTTCCACAATCTGGCTATGGTGAATTGAGCAGCAATGAACATTGATGTGGCTGTATCTCTGTAGTATGCTGATTTTAAGTCCTTTGGGTATAGGCCAAGGAGTGGGATAGCTGGGTCAAATGGTGTTTCCATTCCAAGCTTTCTGAGGAATCTCCATACTGCTTTCCAGAGTGGCTGCAATAATTTGCAACCCCACCAGCAATGTATGAGTGTTCCTTTTTCACCACATCCTCGCCAACACTTATTGTTGCTTGTGTTCTTGATAATCGCCATTCTAATTGGGCTGAGATGAAATCTTAGGGTAGTTTTGATTTGCATTTCCCTTATTACTAGGGATGTTGAACATTTTTTCATATATCTGTTGATTGCTTGTACATCTTCTTCTGTGAAGTGTCTGTTCATTTCCTTAGCCCATTGGTTGATTGGATTATTTGTATTCTTCGTGTAGAATTTTTTGAGTTCTTTATAGATTCTGGAAATTAGCACTGTATCTGAAGTATGGTTGGCAAAGATATTCTCCCACTCTGTAGGCTCTCTCTTCACATTACTGATAGTGTCCTTTGCTGAGAGAAAGCTTTTTAGTTTGAATCTATCCCAGTTGTTGTTTCTTGCTTTTATTTCTTGTGCTATGGGAGTCCTGTTAAGGAAGTCTGATCCTAAGTCAAGAAGTTGAAGATTTGGACCTACTTTTTCTTCTATAAGATGCAGGGTCTCTGGTCTGATTCCAAGGTCCTTGATCCATTTTGAGTTGAGTTTTGTGTAGGGTGAGAGATAGGGGTTTAATTTCATTCTGTTGCATATGGTTTACCAGTTTTCCCAGCACCATTTGTTGAAGAGGCTATCTTTTCTCCATTGCATATTTTTGGACACTTTGTCTAGTATGAGAAAATTGTATTTATTTGGGTTTGTGTCCATGTCCTCTATTCTGTACCATTGATCTTCCTGTCTATTTTGGTACCAATACCATGCCGTTTTTGTTACTATTGCTTTGTAGTAGAGTTGAAGATCTGGTATTGCAATACCCCCTGCTTCGTTCTTGCTACGTAGGATTGCTTTAGCTATTCTAGGTTTTTTATTCTTCCAGATGAATTTCATAATTGCTTGCTCTATTTCTGCAAGGTACATCATTGGGATTTTAATTGGAATTCCATTGAATCTGTATAGCACTTTAGGTAGTATGGCCATTTTGACAATATTAATTCTGCCTATCCAGGAACATGGGAGATCTTTCCATCTTCTAAGGTTTTCTTTAATTTCTTTCTTTAGTGTTCTGTAGTTCTCATTGTAGAGGTCTTTCACCTCTTTTGTGAGATTGATTCCCAAGTATTTTATTTTTTTCGATGCTATTGTGAATGGGGTAGTTTTCCTAATTTCTCTTTCTGAGGATTCATCACTTATGTACAAAAATGCATTGGATTTATGAGCATTGATCTTGTAACCTGCTACTTTACTGAATTCACTTATGAGTTCTAAAAGTTTTCTGGTGGAATTTCCAGGTTCCTCTAAATATATAATCATGTCATCAGCAAACAGGGATAGTTTGAGTTCTTCTTTTCCAATTCGTATCCCTTTAATTTCTTTGGTTTGTCTAATTGCTCTGGCTAGAGTCTCAAGGATGATGTTGAATAGAAGTGGTGAAAGAGGGCATCCCTGCCTTGTTCCAGTTTTTAGGGGGAACCCTTTCAGTTTTTCACCATTTAGAATGATATTGGCCATGGGCTTAGCGTAGATTGCCTTTATAATGTTAAGGAATGTTCCCACTACCCCAATTTTTTCTAGTGTTTTGAGCATGAAGGGTGCTGTATTTTATCGAATGCTTTTTCTGCATCTATTGAAATAATCATGTGATTCTTAACTTTAAGTCTGTTGATATGGTGAATGACATTTTTTGATTTCCTGATGTTGACCCAACCTTGCATCCCTGGGAATAAATTTATTAAACAACAAATATAAATACATAGATACTTGCCACTTGCTTTTACTTCTTTGTTGATACTCAAAAATTAATGTCTCAGTCAAATACATTATTTTTTTTCTTTTAGTCTCATATGTTCTGAAAAATATATCAAAGTTCATGGATCTGGTTGGATGTGGGTTAAAGTGGTTGGCATAGACCCGGTTCATTCTCCAACTGTATCTAAAAGACAAGAATAAAATGAACTGCATGCACATACAAATTTTGCAGTGAATCCAAGCAAATTAACAGCTTTTGTTAAGTAAAAGTGTCATCTGCCATAACAACTCCCACAACTGTAACACACAAACTGCAGACAAAACTTCTTTCATGCTCCAATGTGTATGTTTATGCCTCAGGATCTGCTAGCACTTCTCAAGTGGAAAACATTTGCTGTTGAAACAAATAGTTCCTTTATAATTCCCTAACTGGGCTGTGAAGACACTAGCAATTCTGTTGATTTTAGAAACTATCATCACTCATATCTCATCCAAGCAAAAATATGAAATTTTTCCATAGAGAATTATGTTATCTAAACATCAAATTTAAGAGATAGCATATCATTTTATATAACTATTATATTCCACACATTAATTCATTTATTCTTCTTCCAATACACACTTAGTTTTTCTCTACTTTGCACAAGGTATCAGGGATCTAAAATGAGTAAGAAAGGAAGGTAAAAAATTCACATGAAATATGCTCAAATCAAGAGTCTGAATATCCTCAAATCAAGAGTCTGAATAAAAATAAGATGAACATATGTATACTTAGCATATGTAATATATTCTTATATTTATGTATGAAAAGACTGATATTAAACTGCATCAACTACATGGTCAATGGTTCATATGGACAATTATACTAAAAACTTGGAAGAGATTTGACAATCAGAAATGTAGTATTTAGACAGAAGTATTAAGAGGCTAGGATGTAGCTCATTGGTTGAGCATTATCTACTATGCTTAAGGCCCTAAGTTCAATCCCTAGAACTGCGAGTTAAAAAAAAAAAATTTAGACAAGAATATTGAAACTTTGGTTTTCAAAAAGAAAGTTGGAATTAGATAGAAGAAGGACTACCTTCCAGGCAGAAAACTGCAAGAGAGAAAACACACAGAATAAACAGGATATATTAAAGGAAAGTTCAGAAAGGTTTGGATAAAGTAAATTGTTCATGTGAAAATCAATGCTGCGTGTATCACTAGACACTACATGAAGACTGTTTGTAATGTTGGAAGACTTTCATGAAGAATTTTTGAGACAGAAGATGTCAGTAAAGAGACTGAAGTGGGCAACTGTCACCGATTTGTTTGGAATGAACTAGATAAGAAAGAGAAGAGAGGTTGGCATAGCAACTAAGACAATACTGGAGTGTTCTAACTACAACATCATATTAGTTTTTCTAAGGATGCTCTCTTTTTATTTGTTTGAGAGAATAGCATTTATAAAATAGTTCATTATTTTTTGAAAATGGAAAGGACTGTAGAAACAGTAGAAGAGGTACTTCAGGTTATGCCAATATAAAACAAGTACCAGTCCATTCTTTGTGGAAAATGTTTAAATGAAGTAATCTGAATAGAGGTATTATGGATCAAAAAATTACATGATCTTCTTATTAATGTTACTAGAGATATATATTTCAGCATTCCAGAAATTGACATTATTTTTAAGACTACCTTTTCTAAAACTTGGTGATCTCTGTGAAGATCCTTGAACCTGGCTTCATGCTCACTGAATCAGAATTCCTTAAAGTGCAGCTCAGGAATAAATGCTTTTTTGCTTTTTGTTTGGTTTTTAGTTAAAAAGATAAGCACCTCTTGATCACAGCAGAGTGTTATGAAACACAGTTTTGACTAAGCTTTTTTCATTCTCTTTTCCTCTGTGGATAGTTTAAGACATTCCTGTGCTTTATATTACTGCTGCTCCTTGAAGAGTTATAGGTGTTCCGTACATGCATGATTTAAGCAGTTTATTTAAGCATTTACACACAGGAAATTAAGAACAGACACTCTTAAAACTTCTGGAAAAATGTACACCTAATACTTCTGGTTATAAAAAAAGAAAAAAACATTAAAAAAAACAACAACTTGTCTTGGTGTGTGTGATTTCTCCTCTGAATCACACTTTTAACATCCTATGCCTGATGTTATGTATGACTAAATGAGCTTTATGTTGGAGAAATATAGAAACTAATCCATTTGATTGCTTTGACCACACCCCATATCTCAAATGAAGAGCCGTTGTCATCCTGGCGAGAAGATAAGCTGTGGCAGAAAAAGAAAATGTTAGGGTAATATTAATCCAGAAAAAAGGGCATGCATTTCTCTGAAGATTGATTTTTAAATATGGAAGCAGTCCTAGCAACCTGTTCTTTAGAGTTCTGCTGTCTTGTACCACAGAATTAGTTCTGAGAGTTATCCAGAGAAGAGGTTGAAAAGAACCTCAGAGGAGGTATGAAGCATCATCCCCAGAAGAAGAGAATTTCTTCCTTCAAAGGCATCATCATCTTGAAGCTTAGTGTCTGTATCAGAAGCACAGGCATTAGTCTGACTACAGAATAAAATGATTCAATGGAAGAATATGAGACAAATTTCTGACAATATATTAAGCACCATTATGGAAATCATTGAGTACAGAGATTTTTTGAATGATTAGCCCATGCTGGGTCACCCACTTTAGAATTTGCTTTGAAATTTTTGACTATATTTTTAATAAGATCTATAGCATTTGGTCAGACTCTATTGCCCTAGTTTAAGTTAAAACATAATATGAAGCTGATTCTCAATAATTTAAAATAGTTTCTTTCTTCTATGTCCCATTCCATCAAACACAGTTCAAACTAATTAGGAGGAAAACAATAGGTTTGGAAGAACTTTCCCTCATATCTTCTCAGGAAAGTTTTTAGGAGGAGCGTTCCATGACACAAGATTATATGCAAATATGCATAGCACATGAGATTTTTCAAGTGATGTTAAACCACATTCATAAATCTCTCATTGCTTCACCATCTATTATCATAGGGGCAACAGAGTCCCTTGTATGGTTTCCCAAGTATACTTCTCCAAGTATGTTAGGAAAGACAATTATAAAAATTTTTCCCCTTGGTTTCTGGAGATCAGGTAAATTTAGAAAAGGGTGCATACCTGAACCTTGACAATACATTTGCTTTGACCATAAATATAGTAGATGTTCTGAGAAGGCCTATAATAAAGAAAAGTATATAACCTTGATAATAATAGTCCAATTTGATTGGAATATGGAAACACACATTCATGTTCAATTTATTAACATATTGATAACTCACTATAGGTAATTCTATTAAAATGGAAAAAATATAGCCTTATCATACACACATGTATATCCAAATCTCAGCACAATCATTTACTACCAATGTCCTGTCATTTGTTAAATCTCTACAAATAAAGATAGGTACTTCCCAGAGAGTTTTTTAAAAATGTGTTCAGATATTATACAGAGAGAATATAGGAAATACGTTATATAGAGATAATATAGAGAACTTACTTGAGTTCAAATTTTTCCTATGTTAAGTACATATATTATATGTACCTCCAAAACACTTCATAAATTGGTACTTTGGGCTTAGTTCATAATCAAATGGGCAGAGTCCAAGGAAATGAAATAAAAATACTTATAGGAACAAAGTACAACATTTATGGAATAGCACAAAATACAGAAAAAAAAAAACACCAAAATATTAGTGTGTTAACCATTCGTAAAGGAATTTGCTTACTTCCTAGATTTTTAAAAAGAAACGAGAACTAATGCATTAAATGTTACTCCACTTAGAAATACATCTTCCTTATCACTTTATTCAACTCAGAAGAGAAAAAAATTGCATGTGGAGAAGCAAATCTAAGGAAGGACGAGTTACTACCCTTCATTAAACTTCAAAAGGTCTAGATGCAAAGGACTGTTCAGCAGTAGCCAATGAAAACCCAATTAAAGTTTGCGATCTATTGATTTTACTTCTGTTTTGGTGACCTCTCATGTGTGTCTCACTCATAATAAGATGACACAGAAAAAGAATCATTGATTTTTGCATGATCTTTTACTTGCATTTTTTTCTTCTTGAACAAACAAAATGATATGACTATTTTCCAAATAAGGGTCTTAAGATAGGCAAGGTTGGACTGTATTTGACAATTATCAGAAAGAGAATAATAAAATGAACACAATTCGCTTCATTGTTGTGATCTTCAAATGCTTTTTTTCTCATTTCTAAATATCTGACAATGACAAGATTAAATTTGGGTTAAGTCCTTGCTTATTGTGCAATGCACAGAGGTTATTTTGATAGCACTGTTCCTTTTTCTTTTAAATAATGTGTTGTGAGAAGAACCTTTCTAGTAATATCTTTCCTATCATGTATGGGTGACTTCAGCCAGAAAATCTGTTGGAATTCTGATCCTCTCCTATAGACCTCTGGTCAAATTTCTTCTACCTCTAGGAACAAAATTCCTTCTTCTCAAATCTGAATTTGCTTGTACCAACAAAAATGGGAAAGAATGTGAAAAGAGCCCTGAATGTTAGTGATCTAATCCTTGGATAATCCTGACTCCCTTCTTACTTTTTTGAAAACAATGAACCTCTCCAAACCTCAAACTCTACATTTTAATGTGGTCTTCAGCTATCTCTAGAATTCTTGCCAAGTATTAAATTTTGTATGTGAAGTCCAAGTCTCTCCTTTACAATAAATGAAAGAAAATTTAGTAATAATTAGCACAGTTGACTGCACCAGTGTACAGCAACGTGCCAGAGATTGAAAGCCACCTTCCACTTGCAATCACATACAGTGCTCACTCTACAACAAGGTAAATACCACAACCCAAGAAATAGGAATAGAAGAAGCCTTCAAAAGTCAAAGGACAGTCTTCATGTGAGGTCCAAAGGACCCAGGACTATCCAGTGGTGAATATATCAAAGATAGCAAATGATCATACATGACAGAGTAGTATTAAGGAGACCATAAGAAAGGCTAATACCTACCTATGTACATACAGAAATCACGTAAGAAAAAAAATAATAACTAAAAATCCAAAATCAGACAAGAGCTTTGATCAGAGACTGGGGAGAAGGAAACAGTTGTACATTCATACATAGTTTGCAAATCCCTGAAACTTCTCCCTTCTTGGATTCCTCTCATAGTTACTCCTAGTAAATACTCTACATACCCTTCTCAAACTTTACCCTCCCCACTTTTTTTTTCTTTGAACCTATGAATGATTTCTTAATTCATGTCATTCTTATCCTTTTAGTATACAGTGATACAAGATTTTAGAATTTTGCCACAAATAAAAAAAATCTAAAAAGGAAGAAAACCAAAAATGCATATGTTCTCCAGTTTATTTTAACTGAACTAATGATATCTCCCTACTTTCTGGAAATTTCTTCTGAGTAAAAACAGCACATTCTCCCTTGTATCACCAATACATATAGATACATCAGTGTTAAAAAAAGGAATGAATTGAATATGAGATAAACATTTTAATTCACTAGATGCAATATTCAGTAGAACTGAATGAATATCCTTATAAACCAAACAGTTTCAATCAGACATTTTCTTCCTTGGAAATAATGGGACAACAAGGAAAGATTTTATACTTGGGTTGTACAAAGGATGTTATGATGACTTCAGAGACAGAAAAACAGCCTTACAACATGGTTCAGCCTGCCTTCCCAGGTGGCAATGCAGATGACCTTCACTCATTTGCAGCTTGACTTCTTTCCAAACACTGGATTTTCCATCTTGTGACCAGCAAGACCAATGGGAGGAGAGGGAGGATATAGCAAATAACCAATATAAGCAAAATAACCATAGTAACATGTAAATTAACTGTAGACAAGGCTGTTCATAGGCAAATCCTCCAGTCATTAAACAACTACTTCTTGTGGGCCCCAGAAATATCTTAATTTCTGAAACTTTTCCTTCACTTCTGGTAGCTAGTCATCCAGCGTACTAATAGTTCACTCTGTCCTACATGCTCATAAGAGTTGGGTTTCTGTTACTTTTGTACTTGCACTTGAAATAATTCTATTTCACATTTTAATATGTACTATTAATTAATTTATTGAGATGTGTGAAAATGTTTTAAAACCATAATTTAAAATGCCACTTATCTCATAATAATCATTAATTTTTTAAAAGCTAATGATATTAAGGCTATGAACTCTATAGTATATTTGCAATCTTAAATTGTTATCAATGCTTACCTGTGAAACTTCAGTAGGGTGAAAAACTAGGGAATAATGGAGTAGGTGAACATATCCCCCCAAAGAACAGTAGAATCATCAAACAAGTATTTACTCAGATTTCAATAGCTTGAGACTAGATGTATTTAAGAGTTAACATTGAAGAATATTCTTCAAATTAAACTTAACTTGCTGTAATCTTCCAATTAATCATTCACTTAAAGAATGAAATGGAAAGAGGTAAACAACAAGTATTGATGTAGTAGGATCTAAACATTAGTCTTCAGAACCACAAGATATCTGTGGAAAATGTTAAGCTAAACATACCATCTAGTCTACACAGTAAGTTCCTAAAATTTAAGCTAAAAATTTAGTTTAGAAAAAGCAATGAATTCGTCTCATACTAAATCCTCCAAAGTATGTGCATAATAACATAGGATATGCACCTAATCAGCCTTCAATATACTAATTGCAGAAAACACTGGTAACATAAAGTCTATATTTTGTAGGAGAAAATCTAAAATATGCTCTATCAGTTTTTTTCCTCTTTGTCTATTTCTGATAAAATCATAATAAAAGCTCTTTTGGTGCAAAGCTTCATTACTGATACAAATGCTGTAGTATATTTACTCAAGTAGTTTTCTTTTTTTAAATTTATTTATTTTGATTCATTGTACATAAATGGGGTACAACTGTTGTTTCTCTGGTTGTACACAAAGTAGTCAGACCATTTGTGTAATCATACGTGTACATAGGGTAAAGATGTTTGATTCATTCTGTTATTTTTCCTTACCCCCAACCCCTCCCCACCCATCTTTTTCCTCTATACATCTGTACATACATACATACATCTATTCTCTATACATCCTTCCTCCATTCTTACCTCCCTCCGATCCCATTATATTTTATCATCCGCTTATCAGCAAGATCATTAGATCTTTGGTTTTTTGGAATTGACTTACCTCACTTAACATGATATTCTCCAACTCCAATCATTTACCTGCAAATGCCATAATTTTATTCTTCTTTATGGCTGAGTAATATTCCATCATGTATAGATACCACAGTTTCTTTATCCATTCATCAATTGAAGGGCACTTAGGTTGGTTCCACAATCTAGCTATTGTGAATTGAGCAGCTATGAACATTGATGTGACTGTATCACTGTTGATGCTGATTTTAAGTCCTTTGGGTACAGACCAAGTAGTGGATAGCTGGGTCAAATGTTGGTTCCAGTACAAGTTTTCTAAGGAATCTCTACACTGCTTTCCAGAGTGGCTGCACTAATTTGCAACCTCACCAGCAATGTATGAGTGTACCTTTTCCCCACATCCTCACCAACAGTTATTGTTGCTTGTATTCTTGATAATAGCCATTCTAATAGAGGTGGAGATGGAATCTTAGGGTAGTTTTGATTTGCATTTCTCTTGTTACTGGAGATGTTGAACAGTTTTTCATATATCTGTTGATTGCATGTAGATCTTCTGTGAAGTGTTTGCTCATTTCCTTAGCCAATTTATTGATTGGGTTATTTGTATACTTGGTGTAAAGTTTTTTGAGTTCTTTGTAGATTCTGCAGATTAGTGCTCTATTTAAAGTGTGTGTGGCAAAGATTTTCTCCCACTCTGTAGGCTCTCTCTTCACACTGTTGACAGTTTCCCTTGCTGAGAAAAAGCCTTTTAGTTTGAATCTATCCTAATTATTGATAAAAACATAGTGCACCATGATGAAATGGGTTTCATCCCAGGTATGCAAGGTTGGTTCAACATCCAGAAATCAATAAATGTAATTCACCACACAGACTTAAAATTCAGAATCACATGATTATTTCAAATAGATATAGAAAAAGCATTTGATAAAATAGACTATCCTTCATGCTCAAAACACTAAAAAATAATAGGGATAGTAGGAACATTCCTCAACATTGTAAAGGCTATCTATGCTAAGCCCATGGCCAACATCAATCTAAATGGAGAAAAACTGAAATCATTCCCCCCAAAAACTGGAACAAGGCAGGGATGCCTCTTTCACCACTTCTAATCAACATCATCCTTGAATCTCTAGCCAGAGCAATTATACAGACCAAAGAAATTAAAGGATATGAATAGGAAAGGAAGAACTCAAACTATGACTATTTTCCAATGACATGATTCTATATTTAGAGGAGCTGAAAAATTCCATCAGAAAACTTCTAGAATTTATAAATGAATTCAGTAAAGTAGCAGCATATAAAAATCAATGCTCATAAATCTAATACATTTTTATTCATAAGTGATGAATCCTCTGAAAGAGAAATTAGAAAAACTATCCCATTCACAATAGCCTCAAAAAATAAAGTACTTGGGAATCAATCTAACAAAAGGGGTGAAAGATCTCTACAATGAAAACTACAGAACACTGAAGAAAAAATTTAAAGAAAACCTTAGAAGATGGCAAGATCTCCCATGTTCATGGATAGGAGAATTAATATTGTCGAAATGGCGTACTACTAAAAGTGCTATACAAATCAGTGCAATTCCGATTAAAATCCCCACGATGTACCTCGTAGAAATAGAACAAGCAATCATGAAAGTCATTTAGAAGAATAAGAGACCCAGAAGAGCTAAAGCAATCCTTAGCAGGAAGAGTGAAACAGGAGGTATTCCAATACCAGAACTTCAACTATATTGCAGAACAATAATAACAAAAAGAACATGGTATTGGCACCAAAACAGACAGGTAGATCAATGATAAAGAGTAGAGGACACAGAGACAAACACATAAATCAGTTTTCTCATACTCGATAAAGGTGCCAAAAACATACAGTGGAGAAAAAGATAGCCTCTTCAACAAATAGTGCTGGGAATCCATGTACAGAAAAATGAAACTAAACCCTTATATCTCACCCTGCACAAAACTCTACTCAAAATGGATCAAGGATCTTGGAATCAGACCAGAGACCCTGCATCTTACAGAAGAAAAAGTAGGTGCAAATCTTCATCATGTTGACTTAGGGTCAGACTTCTGTAACATGACTCCCAAAGCACAAGAAATAAAAGCAGGAATCAAGTAGTTTTCTGACAGCAATCTAAGGAAAAGTTTTTCATTTATCTATTAATTGTTTGTAGATCATCTAAGGAGGTGAAATTAAAAGACCCAGAAGTCAAGTTGGAAAAGTTTTTTTTAGATTTTCTCATTACTTTATCTGCTTTGAAATTCACTCTGTTTTTCAATGATGCCATGTGATTCTACAATTTTTAATTTCTTCCTCTATATTTTACCTGGAGTGCCATTAAATTTAGTCAAATAACATAGCAAATGTCAACTAATGGACTTACAAAATATTATCACTAGAATAATTTTCTATGAGCAATTGAGTATATATTTATATCTGTGTATATGAACCTTGAAGAAATCTAAGCCATAGAACAGAAATTATTTAATTATTTTAAAGATATTAAGTTTTGCTACAGTACCAAAAATTCAAATCAAAAGCAACCTGAAAACTAATGATATTTAAATTGACTAATTTTTCTGTATTTTATAAATACTTGAACTTCTAAGAATACCAGTTAGTTTTTCAATGCTTCATAAACACTTGTTAACTTTTAAAACTATAATAAGATTCCTTTTTTCAGACAGTGAATAGTATCGACCTTACAGACTCCATCAGCAAATTACCTTAAGAATGAGCAATAATAAAATCTGAATTTGTACAGCAAACATAAGAACATAACATTAGGGTTAATTAAAAGTGTTTAAAAGCTTTTGGAGGTCTATGGTATAATTGAAATAGGTTCTCCAATCATAAATCTAGGTAACACAAATGATGGGGTAAATATTACTCTTGAATATATATTTTCTGATCATCTGCACATTCAGATTTTACTGCCTGTGAATATTTCAATAAAAGATAGTTTATGACATAAAGACATGAATAAGACCATATTCAAGCACTCTTTTCAGAAAATCTAAGATTTTTAAAGATCAGTCTTATAAAGGTCAATATACCTAGCTCTATGTAGAAAATTAAAATATGCTGCAATACATAGAAAATATGAATGAAGAAATCACTTAGAGAAATACAAAAATATAAATATTCAAATTCAAATAAAATATTTCACTGGTATGATTATCAAATTAAGAAACTATCTTATGTTACAATTTAATTGCTGAAAATATATAGTGAAACTTGCTCTAATATAGGAAAGTCAAAATGGTAGACCTTTAAAGAATGCTTACTGTGACAAGTTTATTCAGTAATTCAATTTCTAGTAGTCTATTTTAGGGAAAAATGTATCTTCATAAATGTGCATGAAATCATTCTTCATTCAGATAATTATATATTTATAAAAGAAAATTTGAAATAATATATTTATTATTATATTAATATAAAATGTTATAACACTATGTTTTCTTTCCTGCTTTTTTTTTTTTTTTTGGTACTGGGTATTGAACTCAGAGGCACTTGACCACTGAGCTATATACATCCCCAGTTCTATTTTGTATTTTATTTAGAGACAGGGTCTGACTGAGGTGCTTAGGATCTCGCTTTTGCTGAGACTGGCTTTGAACTATCAATCCTCCTGTCTCAGCCTCCTGAGCTACTGGGATTACAGGCATGCACTACCATGCCCAACACATTACATTTTCAATTATGACTTTTTAAAAGAAACATGACCATTTCTTATGGATAAATATTAAGTGATATGCAAGATAAAAAGAATAGTGTGTACTATAAGAAATCATGTAATTTGATGACATAAAATAATGTTTTCTGTTCAATGAAAGGCTCTCTTCACAAAGTTAAAGATAAATGTCTGAATAAGAAAGTAAATTTTCAACTTTTTGGAACAATTAATTTACAAAAAAGAAAACTCAAAAAACCAAAGATCACATAAAGTGATTTTCAAAATATTATTAGTAAATGACCTAACTGCAAATTAAGATACTAAGAAGTTACTAAGATGTTATTTTGTACCCACTGTCCACAAAAAAAAAGAAAATTATATAATTCCAGATGTACTGGATATTTGCTAATATAGGGACCAACATGTACTTTGTTGTGTT
This sequence comes from Sciurus carolinensis, assembly GCF_902686445.1. Classification (NCBI taxonomy): domain Eukaryota; kingdom Metazoa; phylum Chordata; class Mammalia; order Rodentia; family Sciuridae; genus Sciurus; species Sciurus carolinensis. The sequence continues at coordinate 44,119 of NW_025920184.1, forward strand.
GGAAGTCGCTAAATCTTACATATAGTCAAATTCATTATATGTATGTTTATGCATCAAAAATTCTGCTCCAAGGCATATATAGCCCAAAGAAATTTTCACAGAAATTTCATAGAAGACAAATGTGAAGATGTTCCTTACTGTGGGATTTGCGGAGATGGGAAATTGTAGGTAAATGGGATGTTCATCACTAGAAGAAAAGATAGACAAAATGGGTTACATGTATATACTGGTATATAATGCAGAAACAAAAATTATGCACATATATACACACAATAATACATAACAATATGATGCTCTTTAAAGCTAGGGCTGAGAGACAAAAGTAAGAAACAGCAGTATACACACACAAAAACACATGTACATTAATCTCTCAATATCTATTGGTTCTAGGACTCCCTGAATATGCTAAAATCTGTGGATGCTGAAGTCTATTAAAAATGTAGTAATATTTACATATAATCTTCTGGACATAAAGACTTTATTAAATGTCCTTAGATTTTTATAATACCTAATATAATGCAAATGCTATATAAATAGTTGTACTGTTTTTAGTGAATGAGGACATGACAAAACGTCTATATATATTCATTACAGATGTAATTTTTAAATGATTTTTGATCAGTGATTTGTTGAATCTGTGTATATGTAGCCCACAGTCATGAAGAGCCACTTGTATGTATGTGTAAACACATTCCTATGTATAAACATATAACGCTATATATGAATATACCTATATATATATATGTCATATGCACCAAAAGAGCAATATGTATTTTGCAAAAGCATATAAAAACAATGAAATATACCATAGAATATGTATATAGTTGTTTGTAGTTGGGATAGTTGAGGTGGAGCAAGAAGTGGATGGGTAATAGGGATAAAATAGAATGAATGAATAAAAGAAAATGAAATCCACAAAGGAATACAAGATGGGACCTTGCATAGGCCAATGATGATGATTCTGTCTTGAAATAAGAAGTAGGATTAACTTGAACTTCTGCCTATGTGTTCACAAAATAAAATGAAATGTTTGTAGTCATCAAATTGCTAGCTTTTTAGTGACCCACAGAGTGAGCCCAAACAAGTCATGCCAGTGCAAAAATATCCACTACAGAATGCAAATAAGGCACAGTTTTAAGATCACAGAGCTAGTAGAAGCACCAGGTATATGTATCAAAAGGACAGAGGGGTGGGCTTGGGGAAAAGACAGAGTAAAAAATAAAGGCATTAAAATAAAAAATGGAGAGCTAGTAAAAGAAAGGGTGGCATAGTGGACAACAAGACCTCTGTATTTTTTTCCACAAAAATCACTAATTGCCAAGTTTAAGGGAATTTCTTATGGAAAGTATTGAATAAGCAAAACAATGTGTCCTCTTGTGAGGCCAGGGGGATAAGGAGCTCACTGTTACTACAAATGCTCTCAATGAGGACAATTTGTGCCACCTGACATACTGAAAGCTGGTTTTGTGTTCAGAAAAGAGGCACATATTTTATGACACCATTCAACTGTAAGTTAAAATTTTAATCTAATAATTTTGTAAAACTTTTAACTTGGAAATTGAATTAGCCTACTTCTAAATCCAGAGAATTTTAATATCTACTTTTAAGGAGGCTTTGATTAATGCTTGGACTCATTGTGAAATCTAATTCACTAAACTAAATTAACATTTAAAAATAAATTTATAATTTGAATATATTCAATTTCTTTTTAATTATTTAAATTGTTTAACTACCAAATTAAATCTTCCTGAGTACTAAAGAAAATCTTATAAATCTGTTACATTAAACTTAAACTGATTAGGTGTTTCTTAAATATTTCAATATTGTTTTTAAATTTAGAATTATTTAAATATAAAATCACAAGTCTAATTCACTTAGCTGTAGATTTTAAAGTCACGGATTGATTTTCTTAGATATTCTGGTAGGGGAAATTTTCCTGAGTATTAAAAGTATTTAAAATACCAATGTGTACAAAGTATTCCTAGCATAGAAATAACGTTAAGATTTAGATTCATCACAACATTCTAAAGATTTTGTGTTTCTCCTGGTTAATATACACTTAACCACTACAGAAAAACAGAAGATTTTGTCATTCTGTGTTAAGCAAGTTGATAGTCTTATCCCATTGCTTGCTTTTTTAACAAATAGACTCCTGGCTATAGCCCTGGATTAAATGTTTGTCCACAACAAGGAGTCATATTAAATCTTTTATAATATCACTAAAATCATATGTCTTTAATGGGGCAAAATTATCCCTGATATCATTCACTATTCCAGTTGTGGGTTGTATTTATTTGACCTTCTACCCACCATTGAAAAACTTTTACATTAATAGAATTTTACCAAAACACCTGATTCTGTGGTTATCACTCCAAAGTTATCCTACTGAGTAATGAATAATGGCAGTCTTGTCTGCTAGAAAAAGTTCTCACTCAAATCTGCTGAAGTTAACTGCTAGATGGATTTCTCGCCATTCCATTTAAGCCCACATATTGTGCTTTCCCTAATATGTTCCTAACACTTTGCTAGTATCTTTTTCTCTTAATATTATGGATTGGAAATAGATAACTCACTTTATATTTTTTAAGCTATTTCTTAATGTATAGCCTAAAATAGGGATCAAGACTGATGGGAAGGGATTTGGTGAAAAGAACTGTTTAGGAAAGAAGTTCTGTTATTGGTCTGTCTAGAAAGGCTAAAATGAAGTTCTCTTTATTCTTAAAAAAATATGAGCAACAAGAACAACAATCAAATGTTACACAATTAAATTTAACTAAAGTAGACATATGAACTACAGTTGAGACTATGCTTTTTTTGTTTTGTTTTTGCTTTAGTAGAATTGTTTCATCTTCAAAAATATGATGATAGACTGGAGCGATAAACACGGACAACTGGGATCATCGTAGAGGAGGCGGCTCAGTACAGCGCTTGGAATCGGAGCAACCACTGGGGCTCCGGGCGGCTGCCTGAGGAGGAGCAGCGTGGCGAGCTGCTTGGACTCAGAACGACCACTTCTGAACACAGGGGGGGGCGCTGCACGGAGGAAGAGGAGGAAAGTGGCAGGTCGCTTAGTCTAGGAGTGACTGCATCAGAGCTACAGGCGGATGCCAGAGGAGGAGCTGTGTGGTGAGTTGTTTGGACTCAGAATGACCGCTTCTGAACACCGGGGGGTTGCCCGGAGGAAGAGGAGGAGCGTGGTGGGTCGCTTGGTCTAGGAGTGACTGCATCAGAGCTACAGGTGGCTGCCTGAGGAGGAGCTGCGTGGCAAGTTATTTGGACTCAGAATGACCGCTTCTGAACACTGGGGGGTTGCCCGGAGGATGAGGAGAAGCGCGGTGGGTCACTTGGTCTAGGAGTGACTGCATCAGAGCCACAGGCGGTTGCCAGAGGAGGATGTGAGTGGTGAGTTGTTTGGACTCAAAGCGACCAGTCCTGAACACCCGAGGAAGAGGAGGAACAGGGTGGGTCTCTTGGACTCGGAGTGATTGCCTAGGGCTATAGGCAGTTGGCGGGAGGAGGAGACGAGAAGTGAGTTTCTTGAACTCCTAGTGACTGCATCAGAAACCGGGTGGCTGTCTGAAGGAGGAGGTGTGTGGTGGGTCTCTGGGTCTCAGAGCTATTGTACGGGGCTCCAGGAGGAGGCTCAGAGGAGGGACCGCATAGCCAGGCGATTAGGTGCAGAGCAGGGTCCCAGGACCGGCTTTTTGCTGGAAGAGCAGCACAGAGACACGCCTAGGGGTGGAGCAAAGTTTCCAGGACTGAGGGCAGATTCTCTGAGGAGAGGCAGCCTAAGGAGACTCGCCTGCGAAGGGTGAGGCTCCCAGGCCCAGGAGGTAGGTCGGGGCCGCTGGGAACGTTGCAGAGGAAGACAGCCCAGTCCAGGCGGTAATTGTAGATTGAGGGGAACCTCTTGGAGGGGAACTGACCAGCGAGACCTCACCACCGGGTGAGTCTTCCCCGCCGGGTGAGGTTTTCCCACAAGGTCGGTAAAACCAGAGACACAGGAACAATCAAGCCATGCCTCAGCCCGCAGCCTAGTTCCCCTTTGGATGACCATTGGTCAACAAGTGGAGGTACCTCTGCCCAGTATCAGGGAATATACCCCACCTGAGGGTCACCATCCCTAGAGAGACAGCTTCCTTGTGGAGCACCGCATTATCAACTTCCTCCAAGACTGCAGGCTACTGAAGGATAAGAGGGGATATACTAGCAATCTTCAGGGACATTATAAGTCAATAGAGGAAATCTGCAATATCTTAATGACCCACTGATTCCTGAACAATATGAGAAAACAAGGGAAGAAAATGCCCCAAACAAATCTAGATGTTACATCAATAAAATCCAACAGCAGCATGGCAGAAGAAATGACAGAAAGGGAGTTCACAATGTACATATTTAAAATGATCAGGGAAGCAAACGATGAGATGAAAGAGCAAATGCAGGCATTGAATGATGAGATGAAAGAGCAAATGCAGGCATTGTATGATAGCACCAATCGACAATTAAAAGAGCAAATACAGGAAGCAAAAGATGACTTCAATAAAGAGTTAGAGATATTGAAAAAAAAACAAAGAGAAATCCTTGAAATGAAGGAACAAATAAACCAAATAAAGAACTCCATAGAAAGCACAATAGGATAGAACACCTGGAAGACAGAACCTCAGATATTGAAGACAAAATATTTAACCTTGAAAACAAAGTTGAACAAACAGAGAAGATGGTAAGAAATCATGAACAGAATCTCCAAGAACTATGGGATATCATGAAAAGGCCAAATTTGAGAATTATTGGGATTGAGGAAGGCTTAGAGAAACAAACCAAAGGAATGAACAATCTATTCAATGAAATAATATCAGAAAATTTCCCAAATCTGAAGAATGAAATGGAAAATCAAGTTCAAGAGGCTTATAGGACTCCAAGTACACAAAATTACAACAGACCCACACCAAGGCACATTAAAATGAAAATACCAAACATACAAAATAAAGACAGAATTTTAAGGCTGTGAGAGAAAAGAACCAAATTACATTCAGGGGGAAACTAATACGGATATCAGCAGATTTTTCAATCCAGACCCTAAAAGCTAGAAGGGCCTGGAACAACATTTTTCAAGCTCTGAAAGAAAATGGATGCCAACCAAGAATCTTATACCCAGCAAAACTTACCTTCAAATTTGATGATGAAATAAAATCATTCCATGATAAACAAAAGCTAAAAGAATTTACAAAAAGAAAGCCAGCATTACAGAACATTCTCAGCAAAATATTCCATGAGGAAGAGATAAAACACAAAGAAGCAAATCACCAAAGGGAGGAATTATCCTAAAGGAACTGTCAAATAAAGGAGGAACCAAGTTGTGTCAAAAAAATAAATAAATAAAATTTAAAAAATGAACCAAATGACCAGGAATACAAATCATATCTCAATAATAACCCTGAATGTTAATGGCCTGAATTCATCAATCAAAAGACATAGATTGGCAGATTGGATTGGAAAGAAAGATCCAACAATATGTTGCCTGCAATAGACTCACCTCAAAGAAAGAGATACCCATAGACTAAAGGTGAAAGGATGAGGAAAAACATACCATGCACATGGACTCAGCAAAAAAGCTGGGGTATCCATCCTCATTTCAGATAATGTGGACTTCAAGCCAAAGTTAGTCAGAAGGAATAAAGAAGGACATTTCATACTGCTTAAGGGAAGCATAAATCAGCAAGATATAACAATCATAAACATCTATGCCCCAAAGAGTGGCTCATCCATGTATGTCAAACAAATCCTCAATTTTAGAAACCACATAGAAAAAAAAAAAAAAAGAAACCAAATAGACCATAACACAATAATACTAGGTGATTTTAACATGCCTCTCTCACCACTGGACAGATCTTCCAAACAAAAATTGAACAAAGAAACCATAGATCTCAATAACACAATCAATAATTTAGACTTAACAGACATTTATAGAATATACCATCCAACCAAGAGTGAATACACTTTCTTCTCAGCAGCACATGGATCCTTCTCCAAAATAGACCATATATTATGACACAAAGCTAATGTTAGCAAATACAAGAAGATAGAGACACTACCTTGTATTCTATCAGATCATAATGGATTGAAGTTAGAAACAAATGAAAGAGTAAAAAACAGAAACTACTCCAACAGCTGGAGATTAAACAATATGCTATTATATGATGAATGGATAACAGAAGATATTAGGAAGGAGTTTAAAAAATTCTTAAGGTCAATGAGAACAAAGAAACATCATATCAAAATCTCTGGGACACTATGAAAGCAGTACTTAGAGGAAAATTTATTTCATGGAGCGCATTTAATAAAAGAAGTAAAACTCAACAAATAAACGACCTAACACTACAGCTCAAAGCCCTAGAAAAAGAAGAACAGACCAACACCAAAAGTAGTAGAAGACAGGAGATAGTTAAACTCAGAGCTGAAATCAATGAAATTGAAACAAAAGAAACAATACAAAAAAATTGACAAAATAAATAGTTGGTTCTTCGAAAAAATAAACAAAATTGATAAACCTTTAGCCACACTAACAAAGAGAAGATGAGAGAAAACCCAAATCACTAAAATTCGGAATGAACAAGGAAATATCACAACAGACACGACTGAAATACAAAACATAATTAGAAGCTATTTTGAAAATCTATACTCCAACAAAATAGAAAATTTCAAAGACATCAACAGGTTTCTAGAGACATATGAATTGCCTAAACTGAACGAGGAGCACATACACAATTTAAATAGACCAATTTCAAGTAATGAAATAGAAGAAGTCATCAAAAGTCTACCAACAAAGAAAAGTCCAGGACCAGATGGGTTTTCAACCGAGTTCTACAAAACCTTTAAAGAAGAGCTTATTCCAATACTTCTCAAAGTATTCCATAAAATAGAAGAGGAAGAAACCCTCCCAAACTCATTCTATGAAGCCAATATCACCCTGATACCTAAACCAGACAGAGGCACATCAAGGAAAGAAAATTTCAGACCAATATCCTTAATGAACATCAACACAAAAATTCTCAACAAAATTTTAGCAAATCGCATACAAAAACATATTAAAAAGATAGTGCACCATGATCAAGTGGGTTTCATCCCAGGGATGCAAGGTTGGTTCAACATCAGGAAATCAATAAATGTAATTCACCATATCAAGAGACTTAAAGTCAAGAATCACATGATTATTTCAATAGATGCAGAAAAAGCATTTGATAAAATACAGCACCCCTTCATGCTCAAAACACTAGAAAAAATAGGGATAGTGGGAACATTTCTTAACATTGTAAAGGCCATCTATGCTTAGCCCATGGCTAATATCATTCTAAATGTTGAAAAACTGAAAGCATTCCCCCTTAAAACTGGAACAAGGCAGGGATGCCCTCTTTCACCACTTCTATTCAATATCATCCTTGAAACTCTAACCAGAGCAATTAGACCAAAGAAATTAAAGGGATAGAAATAGGAAAAGAAGAACTCAAACTATCCCTGTTTGCTGATGATATGATTATATACTTAGAGGAACCTGGAAATTCCACCAGAAAACTTTTACTGAATTCATAAGTGAATTCAGTAAAGTAGCAGGATATAAGATCAATGCACATAAATCTAAGGCATTTTTATACATAAGTGATGAATCTTCAGAAAGACAAATTAGGAAAACTATCCCATTCACAATAGCCTCAAAAAAAATAAAATACTTGGGAATCAATCTCACAAAAGAGGTGAAAGACCTCTACAATGAGAACTACAGAACACTAAAGAAAGAAATTAAAGAAAACCTTAGAAGATGGAACTTCTCCCATGTTCTTGGATAGGCAGAATTAATGTTGTCAAAATGGCTATACTACTAAAAGTGCTATACAGATTCAATGGAATTCCAATTAAAATACCAATGATGTATCTTGCAGAAATAGAGCAAGCAATTATGAAATTCATCTGGAAGAATAAAAAACCCAGAATAGCTAAAGCAATCCTCTGTAGAAAGAGTGAAGCAGGGGGTATCGCAATACCAAATCTTCAACTCTACTACAAAGCAATAGTAACAAAAATGGCAAGGTATTGGCACCAAAATAGACAGGTAGATCAAAGGTACAGAATAGAGGACACGGACACAAACCCAAATAAATATAATTTCCTCATACTAGACAAAGGAGTCAAAAATATGCAATGGAGAAAAGATAGCCTCTTCAACAAATGGTGCTGGGAGAATTGGAAATCCAAATGCAACAGAATGAAACTAAACCCATATCTCTCACCATGCACGAAACTAAACTCAAAATGGATTAAGGACCTCGGAATCAGATCAGAGACTGTGCATCTTATAGAAGAAAAAGTAGGTCCAGAGCTTCAACATGTCGGCTTAAGACCAGACTTCCTCAACAGGACTCCCATAGCACAAGAAATAAAAGCAAGAATCAATAACTGGGATAGATTCAAACTAAAAAGGTTTCTCTCAGCAAAGGAAACTATCAGCAAAGCAAAGAAAGAGTCTACAGAGTGGGAGAAAATCTTTGTCAATCATACTTCAGATAGAGCACTAATCTCCAGAATCTATAAAGAACTCAAAAAACTCTACACCAAGAATGCAAATAATCCAATCGACAAATGGGCTAAGGAAATGAATAGACACTTCTCAGAAGAAGATCTACAAGCAATCAACAAACATATGGAAAAATGTTCAACATCTCTAGTAATAAGAGAAATGCAAATCAAAACCACCCTAAGATTCCATCTCACCCCAATTAGAATGGCGATTATCAAGAATACAACCAACAACAGGTGTTGGCGAGGATGTGGGGAGAAAGGTACTCTCATACATTGCTGGTGGGGCTGCAAATTAGTGCAGCCACTCTGGAAAGCAGTGTGGAGACTCCTTAGAAAACTTGGAATGGAACCACCATTTGACCCAGCAATCCCACTCCTTGGCCTATATCCAAAGAACTTAAAATCAGCATATTACAGAGATACAGCCACATCTATTTTCATAGCTGCTCAGTCCACAATAGCCAGATTATGGAACCAACCTAGATGTCCTTCAATTGATGAATGGATAAAGAAATTGTGATATATATATATATATATATATATACAATGGAATATTACTCAGCCATAAAGAATGATAAAATTATGGCATTTGCAGGCAAATGGATGAAACTGGAGAATATCATGCTAAGTGAGATAAGTCAATCTCAAAAAACCAAAGGACGAATGATATCACTAATAAGTGGATGATGACACATAATGGGGGTTGGGAGGGCTTAGTATTAGGGTTAGAGTTAGGGTTAGGGAGTGGGGCAAGAATGGAGGAAGGAAGGACTGTATAGAGGGAAAAGAGGGGTGGGAGGGTGGGGGGAAGTGAAAAAATAACAGAATGAATCAAACAGCATTACCCTATGTAAATTTATGATTACACAAATGGTATGCCTTTATGCCATGTACAAACAGAGAAACAACATGTATCCCATTTGTTTACATTAAAATAATAAAAAAAATTTTAAAATGATGATATAAGACAAACATTTAAGAATATTTTTAACGTCTTCATTTAGCAAATCTAAATCAATATGAATTCTGTGTCAATTACCTCTTCAAAGAAATACCTCTCTAAGAAATCTAAGCATTTGTGGCAAAAGGTGGGTAAGGTCTATGTCATAAACTAAGACTGCCTCTCTCTGCCAACAGGAGAAATAAAATATCCCAAAGCTAACAACAAACCCTTTGGGATAAGAGTGGGAGGGTTGGAAAAAATATTTTCAATTACCACTTATTTTGATGTTTTCTATTCAATTAAGTTTTGATTTTCTACTTGTGCCTAGAGGTGAGTTTTTAAATATTTTGTTCAGTTTTTATTAAGGACTTGACAGGATCTGTAAATGAAAATAAATAAGCATACACATTTAAAAGAGAGTTGGCCCGGGTTTGATACTGAAGGGGATATGTATTTATATATATATCTGCTTCTGCAAACCACATTATGCTTTCTAGTTAAGGGTTGAAAAGCAAGTGAATTAAGGAATTAAATGTACTTGTAGACTTAATACAAGTAAAATACAAGTTAAAAGCCTGCTCTCCTTCTGTTGTTTAACTACTTAATAACTGAGTGACTTTATAAGTAAGCCTCAGTTTGCTATAATATGATTATAACTAATTATGATTGAAAATGGTCTCTGGTTCCTGTTTGGAAATTTGGAGAAAAATCCTGAAAGAATATTTACATTCTAGGGATTAAAATTAATCTTTACTGCACTAAGCACATGACCTGAAAATAGACAACAGACATAATCCAAAAAGCAATGTGATAGGTATTCAAAGAAAAATGAAAGCCCAGGCTTCAGGACTAGAATCAGTGCCAGATCTGAGGTCACACATTTGAAAATAGGAAAGTATTGGAGCTTAGGAAATCAGGAATGGTTAAGGAATTAAATCACAAAATATCACTATTCGTAATTTTTACAAAAATAAAATATAAGAGAAAAAGGGCATTTTGGTTGTATTTATTTAATTGTATGGAGCTGGGGTCAGTTTCTTTGGTTAGAAGCACAGAGGTAGTGAGACCACAAAGTAGAATTGAATAGAAAATAATTATCAATACAAAAACAATTGCAATTATGCAATTACTATTTTCTCAGTGTTTAAAGAACATAGAAATCAAATTTAAATATGTTTGCATTTTTCTCTAGTTCAAGAAATTATTGAAAGTCAGATTCAGAATGTCAAGGGTTGTATGTGGAAGCAAGAGAAAAAAAAAGGAAAAAGAGGATCTCATGAAAATAGAGAAAGACTGGTAAGATAGAGGAAGGAGATCAGAGTTAGGAGGGAAGAGCAATAGGGGAGGTACTGGGGAATGAAACTGATCAAATTATGTTATGTGTATGTAGGAATGCATTACAATGAATCCCATTATTATGTATACTTAAGTTGCACAAATAAATTTTTTAAAAAAATATTGATGAGGCACTGTGGCACACACCTATAATCCCAGTATCTCAGGAGGCTGAGACAGGAGGACTGCAAGTTCAAAACCAGTCTCAGCAAGTTAGTGAAACCCTAAGCAACTTAGCAAGCTGTGTCTCAAAAAAAAAAAAAAAAAGAAAAGAAAAAAGAAAGAAAGAAAAGAAAACGAGAAATTGTTTCAAATAAAATAAAATAAAAATAAAAGTAATAGGTGCTGGACAGGTGGCTCAGTGGTTAAGTGCCTGGTATAAATATATATATGTATATATTGTGTGTCCTTTATCTGTAAGGCATATTGTCAGTGTTGTGCAAATAAAATTAAAAGCAAAATCTTCTGTCAACCCATAACATATCTCCACAAAGGTAGTAGAGAAAAGAAAATAATTTTATTATTGAATGGGCATTAAAACAGAAGGTTATACACATCACAATTAGCAAAGAAAGTACAAAGACAAAAAGAAGTCTCACCCATGACATATATATTTTCAAGACCAACAATAACTAATTTTTCAAGAAAGTGGGCTTGACAGTACCATATGTCACACACAATTCATGATAATTTTACCTGGTAGTTAGGGTGACCATCTGCATTATTTAACTGACTTTATCCAGAGTAAAAAACAAAACAAAATAAAACAAAACCTTCCCTTATTTTTATTGGAAGAGCCGTTTTAGAGCAAATTGCCCACAGAAATAGACTCAAAGAGAGGGCTCCTAAGTCCATAAGAATGTCAGTTCTTCTCTATCTCTCACCTGGCACAAAACTCAACTCAAAGTGGATCAAAGACTTGGGCACTAGAACAGAGACCCTCAGTCTAAGAGATGAAAAAGTATGCCCAAATCTTCACCATGTCAGTCTAGGATCTGACTTCCTTAACAAGACTCCTAAAGCATAAGAAGTTAAATCAAGAATCAATAAATGGGATGGACTTAAACTAAAAAATTTCTTCTCAAGAAAAGGAATCATCAATAATGTGAAGAGTCTACAGATTGGGAGAAAATCTTTACCACATGCACCTCAGATAGAGCATTAATCTCTAGGATATATAAAGAACACCAAAAAAGCAAATAACCCAATCAATACATGGGCTAAGGAACTGAACAGACACTTCATAGAAGAAGAAATAGAATCCATCAACAAATATAAGAAAAAATGTTCAACATCTCTAGCAATTGAGAAATGCACATTAAAACAACTCTAAGAGTTCATCTCACTCCAATCAGAACCGCAATTATCAAGAATACAAGCAACAATAAATGTTGGCAAAGGTGTGGGGAAAAGGGTACACTCATACATTGCTGGTGGGAATGCAAAATAGTGCAACCATTATGGGAAGCAGTGTGGAGATTCCTCAGAAAACTTGGAATGGAACCACCATTTGACCCAGCTATCCCACTCCTTTATTTATACCCAAAGGACTATATATTATACATCTGCATATTATATTGATGCAGCCACATCAATGTTTATAGCAGCTCAACTCGCAAGAGCTAAACTATGGAACCAACCTAAGTGCCCTTCTACAGATGAAAGGATGAAGAAAATGTGGTATATATATTAGTCAGCTTTACAGAAGAATGAAATTATGGCATTTGCCAGTAAGTGAATGGAGTTGGAGACTATCATGCTAAGTAAAATGAGCCAGTCCCATAAAAACCAAAGGCCGAATATTTTCTCTGATAAACAGATGCTAATTCACAACAAGTAGTGTGGGGGTGGAAATTCTAGGGAAGAATAGAGTTACTTTAGATTAGGTTGTGGGGAGTGAATGGAGGGGATAGGGTGTGGGGTTAGGAAGGATAGTAGAATAAAACAGATGTTATTATCTTATGTACAGATAAGACTGCATGACCAATGTGAAGCTACAACATGTACAATCAGAAAAATGAGAAATTATACACTATTATGTATGATCTATCAAAATGCATAAATGCATTCTACTGTCATGAATAACTAATTAGAACAAATAAAAAATAAAAACAAAAATAAAAAACTATAAAAATAAAAATAAAAAAAGAAAGTTCTTGGTCATAAAGCTAACAAAAGGGTCATCTACTTTTCAAAAACATTTATATACATTTCAAAACAAAGAGAAAGTACTCATATTACAAGTTTTCTAAAACATATTCATGCATTTTTTAATGCCTGAGATATATTCAAGGAAATACATGCTTAGAAGATTTTGTCATTGAGTAAACAACAAAGAGTACATATATACACAAAACTAGACAGTTTAGCCTACAACACACCTAACCCATATTGTATATACTTAATCTGTTTGGTATAAACCATTGCTCCTAAAAGACAATATGTGATTGTACTGAATATCTTAAGGGACTGTAACACAATGTATTCCTGTATCTGAACATATCTAAAAATAGAAGTGTATAGTAATAATACATTGTAAAAGAAATGTTTCTCCCCACTATAATCTGAAGAGACCCCTATCAATGATGTCACTGACCAAAATGTTATTATGTAGTTCTTTACTGTAAATGGTCTGGGAAAAAGAAGAGAAGTCTCTTTCCTTTTTATCAGGGAAAATAGAACATCTTATTTTTAGTTTGGAATTGTTCTTACACTAGAAACTGTATAAGATGCAGAAATTTAAAAGATAAAGGTATTGCCCTCAAGAGGTATTATAGAATAGGCATCAGAATTAGGACCAGGATTACCTTGTTCAACTTCTAACTGCAATTAGAAGATCAAAGACTCCTAAAGGAATACTGCCATGACTTTTATTTTTCATGTGAACAAATTAGAACTCATGCATATATTTTAGCAAGTAGAATTGAACTTACAAGGTGATTTAATCAACTTATTCTCCAAATTGATAAAATAATTTGCTATTTTCTTACCCAAAGTAAACAAAACTAATTTTGAAAAAATAATACTGAAAATATTTTTTGATTTGAATATTTATATAACAGTGAAGTTATAATTCCTACTTTAAATCATACCTATTCATTCCTACATTCACTGAATAAATTATTTAATAGACAACCCAGCAATGGGAACTGATCACTGGATCCCATGCTAAAGACAAGAAGTTGAAAAATATATTAAAACAATATTAAAGTTTTGAATTTTAACTGAATTCATATTAATTTTTTCTCCAGTGTACAACTTTTAGCAAATGGCTTTAACCTCTCTGCTTCTTAACTTATTTGTCTACAATATGGTGGCACAGCACATGCACTTCATTGGAATAATAAGAATTACATAAGATTGCATTTGAAAAACTTAACATATTTCTGTAAGGTACATCATTGGGATTTTAATTGGAATTGCATTGAATCTGTATAGCACTTTTGGTAGTATGGCCATTTTGACAATATTAATTCTTCCTATCCAAGAACATGGGAGATCTTTCCATCTTCTAAGGTTTTCTTGAATTTCTTTCTTTAGTGTTCTGTAGTTCTCATTGTAGAGGTCTTTCACCTCTTTTGTGAGATTGATTCCCAAATACTTTATTTTTTTCGAAGCTATTGTGAATGGGGTAGTTTTCCTAATTTCTCTTTCTGAAGATTCATCGCTTATATATAAAAATGCCTTCGATTTATGTGCATTGATCTTATATCCCGCTACTTTACTGAATTCACTTATGAGATCTAAAAGTTTTCTGGTGGAATTTCCTGGTTCCTCTAAGTATATAATCATATCATCAGCAAATAGGGATAGTTTGAGTTCTTCTTTTCCTATTCGTATCCCTTTAATTTCTTTGGTCTGTCTAATTGCTCTGGCTAGAGTTTCAAGGACGATATTGAATAGAAGTGGTGAAAGAGGGCATCCCTGCCTTGTTCCAGTTTTTAGAGGGAATGCTTTCAGTTTTTCACCATTTAGAATGATATTAGCAATGGGTTTAGCGTAGATGGCCTTTACAATGTTAAGGAATGTTCCCACTATCCCTATTTTTTCTAGTGTTTTGAGCATGAAGGGGTGCTGTATTTTATCAAATGCTTTTTCTGCATCTATCGAAATAATCATGTGATTCATCTGGAAGAATAAAAAACCCAGAATAGCTAAAGCAATCCTTGGCAGAAAGAGTGAAGCAGGGGGTATCGCAATACCAGATCTTCAACTCTACTACAAAGCAATAGTAACAAAAACGGCATGGTATTGGTACCAAAATAGAAAGGTGGATCAATGGTACAGAATAGAAGACACGGACACAAACCCAAATAAATACAATTTTCTCATACTAGACAAAGGTTCCAACAATATGCAATGGAGAAAAGATAGCCTCTTCAACAAATGGTGCTGGGAGAACTGGAAATCCATATGCAACAGAATGAAACTAAACCTATATCTCTCACCATGCATGAAACTAAACTCAAAATGGATTAAGGATCTCGGAATCAGACCAGACACCTTGCATCTTATAGAAGAAAAAGTAGGTCCAGAGCTTCAACATGTCGGCTTAGGACCAGACTTCCTCAACAGGACTCCCATAGCACAAGAAATAAAAGCAAGAATTAATGACAGGGATAGATTCAAACTAAAAAGCTTTCTCTCAGCAAAGGAAACTATCAGCAATGCAAAGAAAGAGCCTACAGAGTGGGAGAAAATCTTTGCCAATCATACTTCAGATAGAGCGCTAATCTCCAGAATCTATAAAGAACTCAAAAAACTCTACACCAAGAATGTAAATAATCCAATCGACAAATGGGCTAAGGAAATGAATAGACACTTCACAGAAGAAGATATACAAGCAATCAACAAACATATGGAAAAATGTTCAACATCTCTAGTAATAAGAGAAATGCAAATCAAAACCACCCTAAGATTCCATCTCACCCCATTTAGAATGGCAATTATCAAGAATACAACCAACAACAGGTGTTGGCGAGGATGTGGGGAGAAAGGTACACTCTTACATTGCTGGTGGGGCTGCAAATTAGTGCAGCCACTCTGGAAAGCAGTGTGGAGATTCCTTAGAAAACTTGGAATGGAAACACCATTTGACCCAGCTATCCCACTCCTTGGCCTATACCCAAAGGACTTAAAATCAGCATATTACAGAGATACAGCCACATCAATGTTCATAGCTGCTCAGTTCACAATAGCCAGATTGTGGAACCAACCTAGATGTCCTTCAATTGATGAATGGATAAAGAAAATGTGGTATATATATACAATGGAATATTACTCAGCCATAAAGAACGATAAAATTATGGCATTTGCAGGCAAATGGATGAAACTGGAGAATATCATGCTAAGTGAGATAAGCCAATCTCAAAAAACCACAGGAAGAATGATATCGCTAATAAGTGGATGATGACACATAATGGGGGGTGGGAAGGGTTAGTGTTGGGGTTGGAGTTGGGTTTAGGGAGGGGGGCAGGAATGGAGGAAGGAAGGACTGTATAGATGGAGGGGAAGGGTGGGAGGGGAGGGGGGGAAGGGAAAAAATGGCAGAATGAATCAAACAACATTACCCTATGTAGATTTATGATTACACAAATGGTATGCCTTTATGCCATGTACAGACAGAGAAACAACATGTATCCCATTTGTTTACAATTTTATAATAAAAAAAAAATAAATAAAACAAAAAAAAGAAAAACTTAACATAGCTGTTATTATTTATAGAAAATGCTTAGAAGGGTAATGATTTCTTTCAATTAATGTGAAAAAGACACATAAGAATTTCAGTGAAAAAGCAGTTTACTTGTTTTGAGTGTTGTATGAATGCAGTTGGGTGGGGAGTAAAGCCACTGGTAATCTGTTTAGCTCAGGTTTAAAGATTGGTTATGGGAAAAGTCACCTGCATTAGAGAGACTGTGATGGAGGCAAGAGAGAAGCCACAAAAAGGATCTTACCTTAATTCGGACTAGGGCTCCTATTGTTAGTCATAACCACCAACTTGAAACACAGGTATTAACAATATTCCCTACACCAATGAGAAAACGAAGCTCAGAAAGCATTAGAAATGTACCCCAGTGCTTCTCAAATTGTTGGTGGTGAAGACTTTTACTTCCAGCCCATCAAATATTGTTACTTTTAATAAAATTCAGCAAAATTATCAGAAAATTGCTCAATAATTTTAAGAATTCTCATTTAATCTCCAATTGTCTTATTAGATTTAACAGTCATAAAATTACAGTTTAATAAACATATTCAGAACAAACAACAATAGGGAAAAGAAAAATAATTGTAAACAGAATATATTGTTCTTTAAATGTATATAAGCAATTAATACAGTTAATTGTTATTAAACTTATCAACTTTGTTATCCATTATAACTAAGTAAAAAGTTTTAAGTTGAAAGAAATTCTTCATAATAAATGCATAAAAGATACATTTTGAATGAACATTGTATATTCTAATATTTAAAGTTTTTGATGTGACAAAAACTTTCTGCATATTCTTTTATTTAATCTGGGTTGAACTGGTGATCGCACTACTTGCACAGAACAACATATTTAAATACATAAATGTGTTGTTGGAATGATGCTTATGGTAGAATAATCAGGACATGGAAGTATATTGATAGTAATGGAAGAAGGCAGTTTTACATTTTTATTAGGAAGTTCAGGATAGTCATCTTTAACTTTTATTCAAAATGATGAAAATGATTCTATGTTTACAAAATTTATCTTGATTTTTTTGTCAACAACCAGTTCCACCAACATATCACATAAAACTTATTTCATAATTCAATTTATATTATCTTTCAATGAAGCAAATTAATTCTATAGTTTGAGTTACATACATGTATATATATGTGTACATATATATGCGTGTGAATATATATATATATATATATGTCCTTTTGATAAACACAAAACCAAGTGATCTATCAAATGGTTCATGTATTCATTGATTATCTTTTTGCAAACTGGTAATATCAAGGTCATCATCTACCTCATTTATAATTGTTGTTAAATTATGCAACATGTCATAAATATCTATAAATAGTTATATCAAGTTATTTCAAATTTCTAACTCATATATATGTCCTTACTTTTATCAACCATTGATACATTTAAAATGTCTTCATTACAGAAAGTAATAAAGTAAATTAAAAAATTTGTGTATCTGACAAATAAGCCAATTTGGTAATTAAATTACTTCCAAAAAACCTGTGACTAACCAGTTCATCTTGAATAATAATTTAGAGTTTATTCCATATTTCAAGCACTCTCACTAAAATATTCTCTACCATCATTCTTCTGCAATACTACTGACTTATGATCACCTTTCATGCAATCATGTTATTAAAGCATTTGCCTTTGCTTAATTTATATCTAAACTATATACTTGACAGCTGACTTTTTTTTTTTTTGGTAAAACTTTCTCTGTGAAGCAGGGCATCCATTAGCATCCTGGTACAAGCTTTTTATTCTGGCTGGCTATCCACAGAAGATGCTCCCACATAAAAGCTTAAATTCTGCACCACTCTGGAAACCAACAATGCTTTCTTTCGTAGTTTCACATAATTCAGAGCTAGTTCTGTTTGTCAACAATCAATGTGAAAAGAGATCCATCATATCGTTATCATGTTTAAATTTCATATATTTGAAAAGAATTGGCATGCTAAGCTCTGAATTTATCAAGTTATAATATTAATTATAATTCTATGATATCTTTTACTTACTCTGTAGGTTGGTGTTTTCTATCATTAGCCATTTCCTGAATTTTCCAAGGTATAGTTTTACTGGATAGTGACACTTGAGTCAATTACTTTGCTACAACAACATTTACAGACAGATTCATTACTACATTCTCTAGGTTTTTGGTAATTGTATACGTTGATTTTATTCTTAGGAAACTGAAGTGTTATGTTATATGAAGCCTGCAAAGGAGAAATGTTTATTTGTGAAATAGTGAACCTCTGTTACTGTCAGCTTTCTACTTCAATACTTTTTTTCTTTCACAGAATTCTTGTGGTTTTAAATGCATTTCTTTATATTGTGTGTGTAAATGCCACTAAAGTTTTAATGGTTTAGTTATTTCAGTAGCCAATTCATCTTCACAAACAGCAAACTCTTTTTTAATTGCCTCATCACCAATTACATTATAAGGCAAAATTAATATTTGAGGGATACTAATTCCAAGTAAAACTAGTTTGAGTTATTTTGGTCTTCATTTCTTTTTCTTTCCAATTTTATTTATTTATTTAGGTAGGTAGGAAGTGGGTATTCCCATAGCTCTCTACCATTGACCTACCTCCCTATTTGTTTGTTTGTTTGTTTGTATATTGAGTCACTAAGTTGCAGAGGCTGGCCTCAAGCTTATGATCTTCAATCCTCAATCTCCAGAGTTGCTGGGATTATAGGTGTACATCCGAATTAGACTTTATTTATTTGAAATAAATTCTATTGACACTGTTTAATACATATACCACTGAAAATTTTAAAAAAGGCACTTAATAGGAAAAACAGTCTATTGAATCCTCTTTGATCATCTTTAAATTTGGGTTAAAATTTCTCACTTCATCTTTGAAATAACTATTTTAACCATTTCTTAGGCTACCACTGAAAGAAAGGTGTATTATGTCTTGACAAAAACAGAAAAAATATTTTTAAATCTTTTTTGCCTTCTGCAACAATTAAGGTTAAATTTTAATTCCTTAATATATTCATTAATGGTAAGCTATATATTAAAAACATGTGTGAGGAAAAGTTAATATGCTTTCTGAAATCAATAAGCATACATATTTTCTCTTATTTTCATTAAATTGCACTTGATAAACTAATCTTAAAACACCACACATTGTCTACTGGTCTGTTGCACATGAATAAGATACACCCTTGCCCAATTGACTCACCAGGCAAGTTGAACAACACCTGGACGGGCCTGTACTCTGCTCAGGTAGACAGATCTCTAATCACAAGAGGGATTTCACAGGAATGTCAGCTTGATTAACATGTTACATTTCTCCTGACTTTCTGTTCTTCTTACAGACCTGTGACAACCTTTCCACAGCCTGGCACTGGCCCTCCTGTTGCACTGTAAGCAGCACTGACAGAGCTCCAAGCACTGGAGTTAGTGTGTGAGAACTTACATTCGAAACCTTCTCGAGGGGCACTACAGAGAAAAGATGGCAAATTGCCCTTGCCTTAGGGGATAATAGGAGAAATATGACATATGTGATGTATAATATATAGCTCTCATCACATGCTGATGATTCAGTGTAGGGCTTCAGTATTCTGAAGAGTAAAATATCAGTGCCACTTTCTCTTATATGAGAGTTTGGCTTATTATTTTTATACAAAAAGCTTACAAAACATTGAATTCACAGGCAGAGAAACAAAATAACTATAAAGATCAGATAGAGCAAGTGGTAGAGACTTTTACCTAATCCATTGTCCATTTTTTCTTTAATAAAAGAATTCCAAGTTTTTTTAGCACAGCATAGAACAAACACAAAGGATCTATTTGTTAGTCTACCTTGCAGCTTGATGAGACTATGTGATTTAGTTCTGGGCAATTAGACTTAAGCAAATGGGTTGTGTGTTACTCCAGGGAGATCCCCATAAGAATAAGCTGGCCGGGTTGTTCTTCCCTTTTCCTCCACCCAGATGCCTGAATAAGAAAGTAATGAATGAAATTCTCACACCTCTGGACCATGTGGTCATAGGCTAAAAGTATGGCTTAGCAATCAGAAGCCTGAGTCTCTAACTTGCAGAGACACTTAACTCTGAACTTGGTTTACATAAAAGCAATTAACACATCTATATATTACTGAAATAATAATCACCTTGGGTTATTCTGTCACATGTAAGTAAAACCACCTACATGTAAAAATTTATTCAAAACAGAGTATAAACCATGGTATTTTTAAACCTTTTTTATTTGTTCTAATTATTGTACATGACAGTAGAATGCATTTGTATATTTTGATAGATCATACATAAATGGAGTGTAATCTCTCATTTTTTCTGATTTACATATTGTAGAATCACATTGGTCATGCAGTCATACATGTATATGAAGTAATAATGTGTGTTTCGATCTACTACCATTCCTATTCCCATACCCCTTCCCCTCCCTTCACTCCCCTCTACCTAATATAAAGTAACTCTATTCTTCTCTACCCTCCCCCCACTTACTGTGAATTAATTTTCACATATCAGAGAAAACATTTAGCCTTTGGTTTTTGGGTTTTGGCTTATTTTGCTTAGCATAGTATTCTCTAACTCCATCTATTTACCAGCAAATGCCAGAATTTCATTCTTCTTTAAAGCTGAGTAATATTCCACCGTATATATACACCAGATTTTCTTTATCCATTCATCTGTTGACAGACATCTAGGTTGGTTCCCTAGTTTAGCTATGGTGAATTGAACTGCTATAAATATTGATGTGACTGCATCAACGTAATATGCTGATTTTAAGTCCTTTGGATATAAACCAAGGAGTTGGATAGGTGGGTCAAATGGTGGTTCCATTCCAAGTTTTATGAGGAATCTCTGTACTACTTTTCATAATGGTTGCACCAATTTTCATTCCTACCAGCAGTGTATGAGTGTACATTTTCCCTTATATCCTTGCCAACATTTATTGTTGCTTGTATTCTTGATAATGGCCATTCTGATTGGAGTGAGATGAACTCTTAGAATAGTTTTGATGTGCATTTCTCTAATTGCTAGAGATGTTGAACATTTTTTCAAGTTTGTTGATCGATAGTATATCTTCTTTTGTGAAGCGTCTGTTCATTTCTTTAGCCCACTTATTAATTGTGTCGTTTGTTTTTTGGTGTTAAGTTTTTTGAGTTCTTTATATGTCCTAGAGATTAATGCTTTATCTGAGATGCATGTGGTAAAAATTTTCTCCCAATCCATAAGCTCTCTTCACATTACTGAAAGTTTCTTTTGCTGAGAAGAAGGTTTTTACTTTGAGTTCATCCCTTTTATTGATTCTTGATTTTACTTCTTGTACTTTAGGGGGTCTTGTTAGGGAAGTCAGATTCTAGGCCAACATTAAAACCATGATCATTTGATGGTAAAAGGATGAGTATAGAGAGGAGCCTTAACAGCAGCAAAAAAAAAAGTAATATATGTGTTATTAACATTTTATTATGCATTTAATTACTGTCTAATTTCATTTTATATTTACCATCACAGACTAAATTTAAAGTCTAAATGTGTTGCAAATCTTGTTATTAAAAAAATAGAAAGAAAAAGGAAGGTATCACAAACCACTTCACTATTCCATGGCCCATAGTGGCAACATTTTTCAAATCTTTCTAGTAGATCAGTTCCTTTTTAATCACAAATATAAAAATAGCCTGAGTATATTAAACACCATCAATCCCACCCCTTCTTTCTCCTATAAGTTAGGTCTAACAATTTGACCTCCATTCTGGGAGATGACAGTCTAGCTCTCCTTCAACCTCCTGTCCCTAGAAACCCATGGACATGTTTCAATTACCTAAAGTACGTAATATACCTAATATATCTAATATGTTTGTATCTTACATGATTAGGTTGATATTCAATACCACCTAACAGTTATGTCAGTGCTGATTACATCCAAACAATATAGTAAGGTATTACATGATGATTGCTTTTGTTGTTTTCCTTAGCGGTAATCATTTTTATTCTTTAATGTATTTATTTTGTTTTCCATATACTTAGCACCAATTCTATATTAAAGACCCCTGGGTATTATAAAACTCCCCTTGAAATTATCAATTATTTGTGCACACCTTTTATGTTGTTCTGAATAGGCTCTCTCATCCTTTGCACATGGATAGGCTAAAAATTTTCTATATATTAAAATGGTTTGTTTTCTTTTTTATTTATACATGACAGTAGATTGTATTTTCAAGTATTATACATGGAGTTTAATTTATTCTAATTAGGATCCTGTTCTTGTGGTTGTACATGATGTAGTGTTATACCAGTCATGTATTCATATATAAGGAAAGTTACATTCCTATTCCCACACCATCCTTCTCCCCATCTTCCCTTGTTGTGAATTAGATTCACATATCAGAGCAAACATTTGGCCTTTGGTTTTTGAGGACAGGCTTATTTCAATAGCAAGGTATTCTCTAGTTCCATCCATTTACCAGCAAATACCATAATTTCATTCTTCTTTATGGCTAAATAATAGTCCATTGTATATTATACCACATCATCCATAAAATTACTCCTTTCTGAGCAATAATTTCTTCCTTAAATCATTTCCCTCTTCTCAAGTTTTACTATAAGAAATCAAAGGAACCAGGTCATTCCTTCGACATTTTGTTTTGGAATTTCTTCAGTCAAATAGCTGAATTACTTTAATAAGTTTATTTTACATGTTTATTTTACGTAAGTTTATTTTGCATAAAACACTCAAAAGTAGTACAACTCAACCAAGCTCAGTGTCCACTCTACAACAAGGATGGCCTTTCTTTTCTTTTCTGATAACATATCCTCACTTCCATTTCAAACCTCATCAGAGTTGCCTGTGCTTTTCATTCTGTTCAGGATCACTTAGCAAGTCTCTAAGACTGAGACATTTTCTGCAGCTTTCCTCCCATCATGTGAGCTCTCTCTAGAATTATTACTGTGATATATTCATAGCAAGGTAGGCGTTTTCCTGCATGCACTTCGAGACTCTTCCAGCCTCTGCTCATCAGCCCCTTTCAAATCTAATCCAAAATGTTTATGTGTTCTTTACGCAGCACTCCCACTTCACATGACCACTTTATGAGTTAGTCCATTGAGGTTGCTAGAACAGGATACCATAGACTGGGTTGTTTATAAATAACAGAAATTTATTTCTCACAGTTTGGGGAGCTAGAAATTCCTAGACCAAGGAACCAGTATATTTGGTGTCTGGTGAGGACCATCTTCTAGCTATAAACTCACATGTCAGAAGGTATGAGGGATCTTCATGGGAGTTTCTTTTATAATATGAACACCAATCCCATTAATGAAGGCTCCACCCTCATGACCTAATCTTCTTCTAAAGTCCCTCCCTCCAAACACCATCACATGGGGGTTAGGTTTCAACATATGAATTTAGGGAGGGGAAAAAAGCATCCAGTCTGTCCTATTTTTCTTTAGTTGTTTTTATCCTTTGTTCATTTAGGTCTCTGATTGTTATATAAGATGTTTTCTCAGTCAGAAATCATTAGCTATTCATTCATTTATAAATTTTAGTAGGCTCCACTCAGACCCAGGACTTCCTTGTAACAAAACTTGACTGGTCCTTCTTATTGAGATGCCATTAATCTTTCTCTCTAATTCTTTTTTAGAAACTTGGTCAGATTCCTGAAAGATTTCTTCAATCTCTTGTTTATGGTGGAAACTAAATGGTGAATTATGTATTTAGCTACCAACATCTGAAATCCTATAAGGGAATACAATTATAGCCTTTCAACATTTAATATTCCTAAACTCTTTTTTAAAAAAGGCATATGTCACCCTAAACCCAAAAAGGGCCTTTCTGAAGAGAACAAGGCAAAGACTGTGTTTCAAAACATTCCTTCAGAGCACAATTATAGATTTTTAAAATTTCAAGATAGGCCAATGATAATAGAATAGAATAATGTCCAGACAGTAAGGAAAGTGTTTTAGTAATTCTGAAGAAGTCAAAGGTATGTTGCAAGATTAATATCACAAAATAATTATTCAGACAACATGTAAAAGAAGCAGATCCTAAGATTCAAAATAAAATCAGGATTGCATGAGGATAGAGTAGGAAATGAGGAGAGGGATGGTACAGAAGGGAGCAGGAGAAGCATGGTGGTTTTGCACAAGTGATGCAGACTTTAATGTACCAGTCTCTTCTCCATAAGGTTCAACCACACTCTCCTGACAGACAGGAGTAAAGTTCTCAGAGATTTTTCTGTCTCCTCTGCCTATGTCCCACATAATATATTGGTCTTCAACACAGAACTAAAAGTAGCTAAAGAAACAAAAGGACATTTCAGATTAATCGTCTAATTACTTGAAGTGCATTTTTGACTGCTGTCGATGTACCATATTTCCTAGATGCTAAAACACCTTTAATTATAGAATACACTATCGATTTAATAAGAGTTCTGCAAAAGAAAATCTTCTACCACATTAGACATACATACTGATTAAAAGACACCTCAATTTCACAAACTAAAATAATAAAACCTAGAACTATATCTTAGAAACACAGAAATAGGCATCTACTTCTCTGTACTTGCAATTCAAGCATATCTTCAAATAGAAATTAGCACATATGAGTTCATCTCCATAAATAGTACTTTAAACATTTCTTCTAAAAAAGAAAAGGCTTCCAAGTACTCCTCAGAGAGTTGGCCTATTTGACAAGCACAGGGCCTTCTGCATGTCTAATAACTAAAAACAACTATAGGATTTTAATGAGTTTATTCTAAAAACTACAACTACTTGTCTTTGATTTGGGAACTACATAAATTAAATTTGCCTCGTGACATCTTATTTATCAGTGATTTTTATAATTATTTTAAGTCACTGAATGCAGGTATGTGACTTAAACCTCTCACAGCTGAAAGAGTCTCATGCCATGTCAGCCTTGCACACTTATCAATGATATTAGTGGAACTGAGTGGGTATGATAGCAGATATCATTTTTTCTTTTATAAAATATCACACATAGCTAGCTGCATAAGAATTGTTCCATCAATGCCACTCTTGGATTTGAATATAGATCCCCAGAAAACAGTCTGGATGACAGAACAGAAGAAAATTCCTGGCTATTATTGTTCTTTAAACCTTCTTGGGTTCATTTCTTCCATTACATTATGATAAGTACAACAGCCACAGTTTAAATTTTAATGATTATCTGAGAAATATGAAAGACTTGTTTGACAAACTGAAGTGTATCATGAAATAAAATGAAAAATGTATGAAAAAATAATTATTCTTTAAACAAGTTAAGATATCTACATGGTGTGTTTTGTTGATATTTCTAAAGAATAAAAAAACTCATACAGCTAGTATACAAGTAAAATATTTTTGGATTCTATGCTTCATGTTTGAAGAGCCCTATGCATTAATTATACTGTAAAGTGTTCAAGAGAAAATGGAACTACTGTACCTGATCCATGTGACTTGCTTGGTATGTCATTCATTCTCTAGCTTTCATTGTTTGGGTGCAGACTCTGTCATTTGTTAGTAATTCGTAGATAGCTTCAAAGGTAAGGCTGAATAAGAAGTAATTTCATTCTGTGTATCACAGTGCAATTACATATCTTATATGCAGTCTATCCACAGGATGGAATAATTACAAGATAACATGGCCATTTCATAACTAACCATATCTATTTTGCATAAATCTATTAGATCTTTTTCATTATAAGAGTTGAATATGAAAATATTTTTTTTACAGAAGCCTTACTACTTTTCTTATCCACTCAGAGCAAGGCTAGAAGTTATTTCAAGAGCAGACAGACACTGGAAGAGAGAATAAAGCATCCATAACTTCAGCCCCCATAACATCTAGTACTTTTGAGAAGGTCTTTTATATACTACTAATAAAAGTAGTAGTATTTTCCTCATCACTCATTTTGGAATCATCCTACCATTAATCTTCTCTTCATCCTTCTTGATATGTTTTCCTTTGATAGAACTGCATTAATTCAAATATGCATCCATTTATCCATTCATTTCACAGCTATTTATTTCATATAGATCACTGGTAATGTACCCACCTTTCTATATTACTCTAAATATACCTACCTTTCTATATTACTCTAATGGACAAAGACAGAATATTTTTAAAAATATCAGCCAGAAGTATAATTATGATTAGGAAAAAGAAATGTAGTTTCCAAGGAGACATATAACAGAAAATGTTCTCTTCGTTCATGTTCTGTTGCTACTAACACAATAGCATAGACAGGATAAGTTATAAAGAAATAAAAAGTTTACTTTGGCTCATAGTTTTCATCCAAGACCTAGGAACTGCAATTATTTATAGATTTTATTAGCAGAATTCTGAGAGTATAGAGCATCACATGGCAAGGGATGGGGACAGTGCCTGTGTTTTCTGGTCCTTATCTTTCTTCTTATAATGCCACCAGTATACAATCATAGAGTCTCTACCCTGATGACCTTATGTGATCCTAATTGCTTCTGAAAGGCCCCACTTCTAAACACCCCAGTAAGACTAAGCACCCACACTCTTACCACTCACAAAGAGGATTTAATTCAGCATCAATTTGGGAGAATAAACCAAACTGAAACCATAGCGGTAGTTGATTAAGGTAATCAAAACCAGCAAAAATACTAATTTATCTGTTATGACTGTTGACCACCATGTCACCATTCACATCACAGTACCTTTAGACAGGGTAAATGGATGTCACATGTACTTGTACAATGGGTGTCATGTGTGGTAACAGAAATACCACCACTGCACCAGAGAAACAAAAGTCATTCTCTGCAGTGGAGCAGGATACGTGCACCTGCTCTCTCCTCCAGCCTGCTTATTTTCTTAAAGCGTAAATGGGAGCTAACAGGAAAAGTAGAAATGTGTTTTACTGATGTTAGACTCAGCCTCTCAAATCAGAGTGTAGAAAATACATTCAAAATTAAGTGAGAATACCAATTATTGAGGATCTACAGCACTATCATAGACTATCCATGACTTTCAGGCCCAGTTTTGAATAGAGATTATGATATGTCTAGCTTTATCCCTTTCTTTAAGTTCTGACTATCACTAGAAATAACACAACCCCCACAGAACTTCTTTACAGAGTTCCATGTCAGCAATTCCTGTGATTCTCAAAGACTATCCTCAATAGGTACTTTTCCTCCAGGTTATGTCCAGTGTTCTTCTGACTAATTATTTTTGAACTCTCTCCTATGAATATCCAGGGTCTCAGCTCAATGTTCACAGTCTTCAGAGCAAGCAAGACCAGAAAACCAGTGCATCTGTTCCCTCTGAGCACCTAAAGCAGAAAACTGAATTCCTTTAAAAATAACTAAATAAATAAAATTAGCTCACTGAATTATTTGAGAACTGGAGAACCAAGCTGAGAAGATATTCAGCCAGTGTGTTGGTTCTCTTATTGACACTTCTGAGCACAAGATGGAGTTTATATATCAAACTCAATGACACTAGAAAGACACTAACTCTAATGACACTGCACCCTGGAAACTGGACACACCTTCTGGTACTACTATGACCTATATTTTGAATTGGTCCAGAAGTTATTTCACTAACTTCTGAATGAAAATATTGAGTAGATATATTTGATTGGTGGCATCTGGTAGTAAGTGCTTATACTTTCTATGAGTTATCTAAGATTATTAATAAGTATATTAGATTATTATTTTCAGTGGTGAGAGTTAAACTCTGCCTTGTATGTTGAACATCACAGTACATAGGAAGGAGTAGTCAGATGTAGGGAGCCGAAGGAATGTAAACTGCTACCCCAGTATTTCTCAGTGAGTTTGACATAGTAAACAAGGCCTAGAGACACATGAGAGATTTTGTGGGTCTCTCAAAATTGTTCATTATGTGCATAATGGAATATAATCCAAAATATTAGGAAAACAAAATTTTTTTCCTTTGTATTTTAAATTAATCATTTTGGTAGCATTGTACTGGTGTTAGTTTAGGAGATGTTGGTCCATTTTGTAAGTTACATATGTTTCCAGAAGTTAAGTGGGGATCCAAGAGGTATAAATAATTATCTTCCCAAATAGGTAACTGAGGACTGTATAAAGAACCACAGACATAAATTTTATAAAGAAAGTGACTATATTTTTACAGAAATGTATTAAAAATCAGAGTTAAAAGCAACTTTTTAAAAATCATCAAATCATTAAGTTCAATTCTTCTTAAAATAAGAATTTTTCTGCACAAACCTCAGGTCATGAGCACCTTTGTCTCTGCTTGACTGCATCCAAAGATGGAGAACTCACAACCTCAGAAGGCAGTCTGTACCATTTTGAGAATATTCTACTTATAAGAAAGTTCTTCCTCATGTGGAACCCAAATCTCACTGTCTTGAACTAGGTTTCCAGAAATGGACTCTGAGATGAAGACTTGTGTACAGATTTATTGAAAAGTGACCCTTACATCAACATCCTGCGGGGCTGAAGGAAGCAGGGTTAAGCAGAGGGGAGAGTCAGTTGTGGTTACAGAAATCTTTCTTGATCTTTTTGTGAAGATATAGTGTCGGGGTTTCGGCCGGACCCCTGGCCCTAGGTGTGGCAAGGCTAAGATGGCGCCTGGCAGGCTGCCAGAGCAGTTAACTTTTGCACAAACAACTGACATTATTTTGAGGAAGTTCCAGGGATTGGCTAAGCTCCCTGATGGACAGTACAGGTCCACTGTATGCCTGCCTTTGCTGCCTGTATCTGTAAATGCTCTCCCCTCGTGCGAAAATGCTGATTGGTTACAGTACTGTAGATATTGAAGTGTAAGTTCCTCAAGGAGGAGAACAAAGAAAGAACTATGAGAAAGTAAGCGCGCAAAAATAAAGAGCTCTTAAGAACCAGGTTTGCGTCTCGTCTCTCTGCGGGCAGGGAGCGCGACAAATGGTGCCGAAATCCCCGGATCCAAAGAACAATAATTTTTCACAGACAAGGGTAAGTTAAGTGGTAAGTAATAAAGTAATAAAATAATAAAGCAATAAAGTAATAAAGTAAGTAAGGCTAGAAAGCCCGGTAACAGAGAAATATTAATAGGCTTTAAGCCCGGTAACAGAGAAATATTAATAGGCTTTAAGCCCGGTAACAGAGAAATATTAATAGGCTTTAAGCCCGGTAACAGAGAAATATTAATAGGCTTTAAGCCCGGTAACAGAGAAAAAATTAATAGGCTTTAAGCCCGGTAACAGAGAAAAAATTAATAGGCTTTAAGCCCGGTAACAGAGAAAAAATTAATAGGCTTTAAGCCCGGTAAAAGTTCACAGAAGGCAGACTCATTGCCCGGTAAAATTAGTTAGTTTCAATTTATGAAGTGGTACCAAACTGTGTGTGTGGTGTGTTATTTTTGTGTTTGTTGTGTGGCTTGCTTGTGTGCTTGGAGCTCTTAGTGCTGTGAGATTTAATCATAGGAACAGAACTGTCTAAAACTAGAATGCAACAGCCTCTTAGGGAGTTACTAAAAAGTCATGGAATGTTCCACAGTGGGAACATAATATAGTAGCCATAGTCCCCACAAGTATTGGGAAATGATTATTTCATGATTTTCTGCATTCAAACCTAACCTGATTTCTCAACCAGGTAAAAAAGGGGTTAAAAAGTCCTGGGTGATCCTCCCTCCCCCTGCCTGGCCTTGCTAAAGCCACATTGGAATGTAACTGCAGTGTCTCAAGGAGAAAAGGGGAGTAACCTAAAGATAAGAAGAAAAGAAAAAAAAAAAGGTGTCCGTTTTAAACTCCTGGGCCGCTACACAAAACTAACTTATTCTTCAGGATTCTTGTTTTGTTTTGTTTTTTCTTTAATGCTGTATTTTTGAGCTCATAATTTTGATCCTGCATACCTAGGTTAATGATTTTTTTTTCTTTTTGATCAGTTCTATTTTTTATTCAACTGAGGTTTTTAAACAGCTGTTTCATTGCAATGAACATTTACCTATAAAGTTACAAGGCCTTTGATTTTGTGTTATGTGTTATGTTGTGCTGTCTAATGTCATGTTTTGTCTGCGTCAAAACTGAGCGCTCTTAAAATTAAAATTTAAAAATGAATCCAAATACTTTTAATTCACGTGATTTAAAGGTTCAATTCAAATTGGGTAAACTAATGAAAGTAAAATGTCTTTAAAAATAACTCACAAGTCTCTAGGTGGTCAAACTAATGAAATGTTAATGTTAAACAATGTCTGATATCAATTGCTTCTAGGACTTTTCTTCAGCAGGAAAGAGGCAACGGATCCTGTTCAGGACACTTGTCTGATATCTTGTTTTTTATAAAATAAATAAATTGGAGTTAACATGTATGGGATTACTCAAATGTGTTTGTAGAGACGTCTGGTTAATTTACAAAGTTAAAATGCTAATTGTTAAATAACATCAAGTACTTTTAACTTCTTAAATTACATGGGGTATCATACTTAAACATTATTGGTGTTTTCATAGGTTGGTAAATAAAAAGGGTTTAAACTTGCTTTGTGTCATCACTAAACTAAAAACAAGGTTACTAAAAGTTATGTCCTAACAAGTGGAATTCTATATACAAAGGGTCCCAAAAGTTTCAACTGTGTTTCCATTAAGAGTACTATAAACAACAAAATAATTAATCTTATTAAAATAGGGTGATTTATCTAAATTCAGAAATTTCATAAGAGTTGCTTCAAAATGTGAACAAAAAGGTGTCAACAGATAAAATAAATAAATAAATAAATAAAAGGTTCTGGGTATAGAAATATATTTAGTAAAAGGTAAAAGGAAATGTTTCTGGATAAAAAAGTCTGTGTATAACAAAGGATAAGTTTCAACAAGTCTGTGTGTAACTAAGTCGGTTGTATGTATGTAAAACAGCTAGAGCTATTTAAGATTTTTTCTAAGGTGAAATACTAATGTGTTGATATAAACCAAAGTTTAATCTATATGGTAAAATGACATGGTAAAATGACAAGGATTTCTTAGAAACACTAATTTACTCTTAACTTTGTGTCTCTTAAGTTTTATTCTTTAGAACAATTGTCTTAAAAATAGGGGTTTATACAATTATGGTTAAGCAACTGTTAAAGATTGTACTGCATTATAAAGTCTAAATTTTTCTTTAAAAACTAAAATTGGTAAGAACCAATTCCTCACTAAAATTAAAATAACTCTAACCACAGATGTACCTTATAACCCACAAAAACAAGGTATTGTCGAACATACACATCTCACCCTCAAAAATGCTCTTTATAAACAAAAAGGGGGAATAGAGGAGACCTTCAGGTCCCCTAAAGATAAACTTTCTCTTTGTCTCTTTGTTTGGGGTTTTTTAACTCTGAGCAATAAGGGTAACCCGGTGCTTTACTGGAGCTGCGGCTCAGTTTGTGTGTTTCCACGGAATAAACTAACTTACTACCTCTTTTTAGTCTCTTAGGAGGAACAGTTCAACTATGTAACAAAACAACTGCTTCTCTCAATTGTACTTCAGATTTGTGCTATCTCTCAATGTTAAAATGCTTCTAGGTTCCTGCTGGCAGACTTAATATGTGTTCCTACCTTCCTACCAGTCCCAGTCTCTGTTACAGATACAGAGTTACCAGTGCTACTGTCAAGACTGCAGCCGCTACATTAACAACTACAGCAACCACAGTGAACTGCTTAGCTGAAAACACTGCCACAACTCTAAAAACTCTAAAAACTCTAAACCAACCTTTAAGAACAGACATTCTCCTGGTGACTCAGAGAGTGGACCTATTACAAGAACAAATGGACATCTTACAAGAACTGTTAAACGTGGGATGTATTTATCGTCTGACGGGACTGTGCGTTACACCTGTAGCTTATCATAACCTTAGCTATGCAGCAAACTTGTCTAGAATCTTGTCTGCTCAGCTACAAACAAATTGGTCTTATACATTTGATAATCTTACTGCTATTCTTAGATCTCAAATTGTTAGTCTCAATGCTACTAGAGTTAATGTAGCCCCTATGTCCGAAGTGCTAAGTTGGCTATCCTCTTCTTTCAGTTTTGTAAAACAATGGGCAGGTATGGGAGCCTTTTGTATGTTCATGGTTGTTGCTGTTGTCTTCCTCACACGCTTTATCATGCGCATGCGCCGAGATCAAGCTAGAGATCGTATCATTTTCCATCAGGCCATGGCTGCCCTAGAGGCCGGCAGTTCCCCACAAGTATGGCTCATGATGCTGGATCGCTAGCCAGACGGGTAAGGAAGGAGGTGACCCCCGTACCGACCTAAGACAGGAGCTGTAGCATGCTCTGCAGTTATCCGATGACGGGTAAGGACGGTGGTTGACCACTCCGCCTAAGACAGGCACGGTCCCGAGCTTTCCTTTTCTTTTTAAAAGAGAAAAGGGGGAACTGTCGGGGTTTCGGCCGGACCCCTGGCCCTAGGTGTGGCAAGGCTAAGATGGCACCTGGCAGGCTGCCAGAGCAGTTAACTTTTGCACAAACAACTGACATTATTTTGAGGAAGTTCCAGGGATTGGCTAAGCTCCCTGATGGACAGTACAGGTCCACTGTATGCCTGCCTTTGCTGCCTGTATCTGTAAATGCTCTCCCCTCGTGCAAAAATGCTGATTGGTTACAGTACTGTAGATATTGAAGTGTAAGTTCCTCAAGGAGGAGAACAAAGAAAGAACTATGAGAAAGTAAGCGCGCAAAAATAAAGAGCTCTTAAGAACCAGGTTTGCGTCTCGTCTCTCTGCGGGCAGGGAGCGCGACAATATAGAACTACGATGGTTCTTTTAAGTTTTCCTGCCTAGAGTGAAAGAAGATGGGGAGGTTCTGTATCACTCATCAACCAGCCATTAGAATTGGGCTATCACCAGGGAGGAGACATGCTGTTGATGAGAATGCTCTTTGCAGCTAAGGAGTCACCCTCATGCCCAACAGCTCTCAGCACAAGGATGGTCTCAATTCTCAAGGGGGTAAGCTCAACATTCATTAGTACTATTAATTTTCCTCATAAATATTACTCATTATTCCCTAACCTCCCTGAGAGTCATTGAAGTCCAATTCCTTTTCTAATTTTTTACCATTTACAATTCTTTTAGTTCTTCTCAGTTATAAGAGTTGTAAACTTAGAATTACATAGTGGCATGGTTCCTCTTGAAGTATAAGACACAAAATTGAGTGGATTACCTGGATGTGTCCTCAGCGCACATTGTCCAATGGGACAATTATTACCCATATACTCTTGACATTTTATAGAGAAAATTTTCTCAACTTGTCATATCTCCACAGAATGTGGCAGTGAGAAAACTGAATCCTTGCCACTTGACCACCAGGAAGCTTTCTTTGATATTTAAGCTCTCCCAAAACCACATTGTGTTTTTGAAAAATTTCATTCCATTATTGACTTAACCAGCATGATAATGAATGAATATCCATAAATTATCTTGAATATTATTTTTTCCTTTGTTGCCTTATTCTTTTCTTATATAGTTTTATTGTTCCCAATGGCAGAAATCAGACATTTCTAAGAAATTCCATTTTGTTTCTTTATAAAGCATCAGATTTTGTCTGGTTTCTTACCCTGGAACACACTTGGGATCAATGCATGTTTTCTGAATGAATAGAGGTAGTTTGAGTCTAACTAAAATGCACGATACTTTGTAACCCAAATCAAATAAAATCTCTCTTTCTCATATGGAATATGGTCTTTCTATTATTACTGTCTCCCTTTAAGTCAGAACTTGATGAAATATAATGAAGACAAGAGTTTGAAAATCTCATAACTCTGGTCTTATTTGCTCTTTATTCCCTTGAACTTTCCTGTGTGCAAGAAAGCAGCTTTGTTAACAGACTCCCTTGTGATTTTGAGGAAGGATGAGAAATTCCAAACCAACTCTTCACTTTTAATTTAATTATATTGATGGAGTCTTACACTGAGAGTAACACTATCAATCAACTTTACCTACTTCTGTGCTCTGGAAAAACTCATCTCAGCTCTTTTTTCACCCTTCTTTTATCACTGTCTTCCCTTTGTGATTAAACTGACATCAACCATCTTTCCAAAGAGAAGTTAGTGTTCAGTCCACATTCATTTATGTTGACCAAAGCAATTGGATGCATTTTCCTTGTGATAGAGCTCATCATTAAGCAAGTTTTTGTTCCTATTGTTTTCCTCACAAATAGAACATATTTGTGATCAATATCCTCTTTATAAGGGGTGATTCCTTCTTAGCCAATGGGGCATCACATAGAAAAATTCAAAGAAAAGGGATAAGAAACAGTTGCACAAGGCCGAATTAATGGACTGACCAAGTCTTCACACTCTATTTCAGCTTGAATATCTGTTTTAATTACAGTACAAAGTTTAGTTATTGATGAAAACTTTATGTACAACTATAATCCTATAAAATTCAAAGTTATTGCAGTGTTGTGCTAGGAGATGGTAGGAAAACAACAGTTGCTTTTCAGGTAGTAGTAGCCTTATATATTTTATAAACTACATGTAGTAGAAATTATTATTTGAAATTCCTCATAAACAAAAGCTACTTTTACAGCACAAAACAGCCAGAAATGTGACACTTTTTAGTGACCTACTGCTATTTAAAAGAATGTTGGAATTTGACAAAAAAAGCAAACTTTTTTTCAGTATGACAAGCAATGATCTCAGTGTTTTATTTGTCATACATCATTTAACCCTATGTCTTAGGACATGGACATAGAACATAGGACATTTTGTAAATTAGAGAACTGGTAGTGAAGTCAAGTAAATTGGACAAGTTCACAGAACTAGCAAGAGTGTTGTCTAGTTTAAAATTCAGGCAGTCTGATATCATCTATTATCTAAACAATATACCCTACTAATTCTCTAAAGAAGGAATTATCTGCAAATGCACACTACATAAAAATTAAATTTCTTATTGGCAAACTATTTGTAGTTTTGAAATAAACTATTTTCTTTTTTATAAATTATACCATCTACCTTTACATTCATAAATAGCATCATAATCCTTGAAAGTAAGTCACCTTAACTTAGGGTTATCTGCCAGGATTCTTCTGTTAAATGATAAGTTTATGTGAAATTACATATTACTCTGAAGATTTTAGTGGATGAGTACATTCAATGTTTATAGGTATAATTAGGAGTCTGAGAGGTCCTTAATTTTGTAACTTTTATGTGTGAATATCTCTAGATTTCAGCATTTTATACCTTAAAACAAGTAAACTAAGTACAAAACTTTTACTTCTAATTATTTGAAATTTATCTCTCTGCCTTGATCACAATTTTCATCATAATCATTGCCTCTAACATTTACTGAGAGCATCCTGCATGATTTGCAAAGATTATTTCCTTTAACCCTCACAAACCTGTGAGGTAAGTGCAAATTTTCAGTTAAGGATAATGTCCTAAAATGCTAATGAATATTTTCTGCAATCTTATTCCTTGAAGACAGTGAAGGCTGTTAGGAACTCTGATTCCACATATTCCCCACAGCAGAATGGTTCATTATATCATGAAGACAAAGTAATAGACAAATTTTCTATATGCTTTATTCAGTGTTTCTAACAGTCAGGAAATGGTAAGAAGACAAAAACAAAATCGCATCAGTCATATAAAGAGGGAGAGTTTGGTATAAGGAATTGCTACCTGCATGTAAAGATACTTAAGTAATTAAAAACTGAAGGGTATCACAGAGGTGGCAAACACTACCAATGATGTTGGTTTTAAGAATGGTAAAAAGCTGCAAACTGGATTCATCTACTGTTTTGTGAAGGATCTCTGACTACAGTAGAAGAAGCAACTAACATCATGTGAAAATGAATTATGGATCTTACCTAGGCTCCCAGGCCTGCAGCACTTTAGGATCAGTCCTTCACACATCTACATGTCTATGGGAGACACTTTGTGGTTAAACTAAAGTGCTTGGGGATTTTCTTAAACTCAGTTTCCCTTTTTATGATCCTTCTATTCTTCATCTCCCTACTTCTTTAACTACATACATTCCCAAGCTGATCTTTTATCATTTGGAATACTGAATTATGGATCATGAGAAGAGGTGGACTATAAAGAAATGATATCAAAAAGTAAAACAAAGGAGAAGGATAAGGAGAAAAAATATACCTAGTAAGTTCAGTCTTGTGTCCAAACAATTTCAGATAAAATACTGGATGACTTTGATTTTAACATTTTCCATGAAAGGTAAAAAGAGAAATGTTTCACTTGTATCCAGAGACTATTCTCAATATTTCTCTCCAATACATGAAGTAGACAGCAAAATAGATTATTTGCATTGTCACAATCATATTGGTTTCATAAATATTTTATCATCAAATCCATTTTCTCATACAGTATCCCTGTTGCTAAAATTATTTTTGCCTTTAACAATAGTATTTGGCAGGTATGCAATGTAGGATGAATAATCAGTATGAAATCTTATGTTTCTTTTATGAGAAATCTGTTGATGCCAAGGCGAACAAAATCTGTCTTATCCACTTTAACTGATGCTGGAATATAGTTTGAAAACAAATATAATAGATAAATGTATATTAGATTACTACCATGTGCCAGTGTCTAGACATTGAGAATACATAGAAGAATAAAGCAAATTGCATATACTCATAGAACTTGTAAGTAAGTGTAAGTCAAGATATGAATGTGAACAAGGTACCACAGATATGGAAGAGATTTTAAAAATTATGAAAAACAGAATGTACAACTCTAGGTCAATAAATTTGAGGATAAAAATGGTGTGACAAGATTTAGGAAACTTGAATTACAAATAATTTTATAGGAATTAAAAAATTAATCGTTATCAATCATAAAAGAATCAAAATTTGTTAAAAAGTGAAACTCAAATTAGATGGCAGGTCCAAATGATTTAATGAAAATACCCAAATTAATTTTTGGTGTCTTATAATCTAACTAAATAAAGAGATACAACTTTTTGATGGATAAAAAAGACATAAATGTTTTAAATCATCTGAAATTAACACATAAATACATATTTAATTCCAACTATTGAAAAGGAAGCCATAGTTTCTGTTCCTTTGCCTTCACATGGAGGGAATATTTGTTTAACATGCTTGCTATCTACTGACAACCTCACTTACCCATGGAAACAGGAGTATATTATTTAGTAGGTGAGTGAAGCTAAGGAAATTGGCATAAATGGCCCCTGAATCTTCCCTTTCTATCTTTGTGGGATCTGTTTGCTTAAAGAGTCTGCTGTCTAGATTATTATCTGCAGTGAACTCAGCAGCACGCCAGCTATGTCTTGGGGTACCAGTAGTTTACCAGCAACATCAATAACTGCCTAGCTAGGTCTAATTCTAGGATCTGAATTTCAAAAATTCACTATTTTATAGCATCTAAGCCACATCTTTTCATCTATATTTTACCTGCAAAAATGTCTTTTAGTCTCACCATCTATTTAAATGTATAAACCCCATCAGAGATAATATTTATTAAACTAAATTGAAATGCACAATTGAGATATCAGAGTAGAACAGAAAATTGCCACTAGACTATTCAGTTTTTAGAAACAAGTTGCAAACATGTTTAATGTTATATAGTGATATGTAATGTTACAACTGCATAATATATAGCTATTATCAATAGGTAGATAAATGGATACAATATTATAATCTCAATCTTGAAATGAGGGTCAAAAAGAACATAATGTTGTCTGAACTAAAATAGTACCATGCAGAAATCCTACACTTGATCAAATTTTGGATCTCAAATCTAAAATTATGTGTGGCCTTTGGAAGACCACAGGCAATCTTAAAGTTGTTAACATATGTTCTGACATGTTGCAATACTGGAATTATATATTTAAGGACACTTGTATATATTTATAGTTCCATGAAAAATTATACAAACAATTATAGAATAAAATTCCTATAATTCAATAGATTGGACTTAAAAATTAACCTAATGATACGAAGGTAGATTTACTAAAGCACTCATAATTATATCAGAGAGGTGATTATGGAATATTATTTGCAGAACAAATCTTTGAAATGTATGCTTTTACAGTGTAGTGTTTATTCCTCCTGGTAAGAAGGAAAATAAAATACTAAGCAAAATCCACTAAAAGATAATGATAACTCTAAGACTCTTGATTTTCTAAAGAAAAGAAATTTTGGTCCTTTTCAATACTCAGTTGATTTTTTTTACTGTTAATGAATTATAATGTATATGAAATCATGCAGAATTAAAAATCATATTATATTTTGTATAGTAAGAAGTTTTATTACTTCTTAAAAAAATTTGTTTTTGTTTTTGTTTTGTTTTGTTTTTTTCCTTTGTTATTAGGTAGTGAACCCAGGGCTGCTTTACCACTGAGCTACATCCCCAGTTCTTTTTATATTTTATTTTGAAGCAGGGTCTCACTAAGTTTCTTAGGTCCCCACTAAGTTTCTGAAGATGGCCCCAAACTTGCAGTTCTCCTACCTTAGCCTCCCAAGTCATTAAGATTACAGGCGTGCACCACCATGCCATGTCATTAAGTATTATTTTAACTTAACTACAAATTTGGGTTTTTTAAATGAAAAGTTTCTAGGCCCGTGACTGCACACATTAGAAAGACCTCAAAAGAAATGTACTAAAATAAAATAGAAAAAAATCGACACTTAAGAGAAAAGCTTTATAAAGCAAATAAAATCTTTAAAGTAGAAATTATATTAATAACAATAAATACTTAAGGGAACAGTACATCTTAAGAAAATAATAACTAGGAATTGCAAATGTAATTTAAAATTAACTGAACTTTCAGTAAAGTATTTCACTCATTTTACAAATATTTATTGAGCTTTACTTCTAAGTTCCTGTCCTTAACATAAAGGCATATGCTAAAATAAGAAATAAAACAATGTGAAACTATTTTAATATAACTTTATTTTACCTAGGTGGAGACATATAATAAAAGATGTCCCTAAAACTTAAAAAAAGAAAGGTCCCTGTCACAATTTTCTCTTTGAAACCTAACAAAAAAGTAAGAACATGGACTGGACTCAGTTGTTAGAGTGCTCGCCTTGCATGCACAAGGTCCTGGGTTCAATCTGCAACACCATTAAAAAACAAAAAAAGGGAGAGAGAATCTTCAAGGAAACAGGTAAACAGAAAAAAATGTAGAGAAAGAATATATATATCTCCACTGCAGGAAGATTAAATCTGTTTCATTGACATCTCCAAGAGCAGACACATGCCTTACAAAACTTTAGAAAGCACATATTTTTCAAAAGTAGTTGGTAAGTTCTACAAAGTTGATTCTTTCATTTCAGTGACATTTAAGTGTGAATTTAATATCAGTATGTCCTTAAGTCCACTGAAAACTATGGAATGGGAGAGAAAGTGGGCTAAAAGTGAAAATATGTAGATATGTAGTCTGCAAGATGCAAGTCATTGGAATGGTAGAAATAAGAGGAAAAAGTAGATCTTTTTCATTTCCGCAGTAAATTTACTAAATAAACACCATCTTGTTAAATCCAGGGACTCTGTCATTTAGATGGGCATTTTGGGTACATCTGACAAAATAGATTAATCATTCCCATTTGAAATTCTTTCTTAAAAACCAAATGTACTTCATTCAAAGCTGACTTCCCTGGCAATTTCTCCTTGGCATCCCTTGCTGTTTTCCCCTCTTCCTCTCCCTCATCTCAAAATGCCAGATTGTCTTGGGCCTAACACAAAATTTTCCTCTTATGTCTATCAATACTTTCTCAGTAAGTGATGGCATTTAGTCCTACAACTAGTACAGTTTATATGCTGATAATTACAAAATATAGTTGCAATCCTAATGTCTCCCCTGAGAATTTGATTAATACTCTGCTCCTGACTCTCCTGGGCTATCCAATAGTCAGCTAAAATTAAACGTACCAATATTCAAAAATATATTTCCAATTCTCAGTCATACTCCATTTTCTCTGTGGAAAAATAAAATAAGATAAATTCATTTACTTCTTCAAGACAAAAACATATTTGTTGTTCCTGAGTATACTCTATCTTCCATATCTTTACACATAAGGAGAGTAGAAAATTCACACGATGGTGTTGAAGTGAAACATCAAAATATGTATGAAGTATTTCATAGGTGTGTATTTTACACACATAGATGAATGGCTAAATATATACATAGATCAATGATCGGTAGATTGATATAGATATCTATACAGATAAGAATTAATATATACATATATATTCTAACTCTGTGTACTGAGAGGTTGTAGAAAAATGAAGGTGCATTAATAATTACATTTTTAGTGCTCAGATCTTGGACTGAAGCACCATTTTTCAACAGGGGTCATATCACTTTGGAGAAATTTTTAACACCAAGACTGGGATAGGGAACATACAAAGTGAGCTCAGAGCAAGTTGTGCTGTCACAGGTGGGAAGTAACTTTTTAAAATGAGTTTGTTGAAAGGATACACAAATCAACACAAAGAAATTAATGATGGACTCAGAAGATGGTGGAGTGGAAAAGTTCAGAAAATCAGTTCCTACCAACCCCATTGATCTCTAGAAGCCAGGATTGAGGTTTCTGTGCCAAAGACTGCCCACAGAGAGCCTGCACTCAGGACCCACAGTTTCAGACAGTCACTAAGAGCTTAGATATCACCAATACAAAGAAGTCGGGCAGAGGGGAACAGGCATACAGAGATTCACAAAACAGACAGCCATAGGAGCTTGGATGAAGGCAGGCAAACTGCCATTCTACCCCAGTCATAGAGACAGTACCCCAGTGAGCTACATCAGCCAGAGTGGAGGCTTCTGTTCCACAGACTGCCCACAAAAGCCTGCATCTACAGGCCCCACAGATGCAGAGAACCATTAAGCTCCATGCCACTATGAAGAAGTCTCTGCAGAGGAAAAAGAGGGCTCAGCATTCCACAATAGTCAGTGACAGCCCTGTGCCCTGCACCCCTACACCCAACAGAAACATCCAGCAGATGCAGCACCCCTAAGTACACATACTTGGGTCTCTAGGCTAATGTTAGCTGGTGAGAAAAACATAGCAACCAGGGAAGTACCTCCTGTGCTTCAGCACCTCTAAGAGAGTCCATAGCTCCAGTCCCAGAGTTGGCAGTTAATTCAATTCTCTTTCATTTGTGTGGATCCATAGAAAGCATTACCTGAAGTTAATCCCAAGCATACAGAAGGGCAGTATATCCCATGAAGGGGCTAACAGAGGAGTGTCCCACAGACACAAGTTGCCACCCAGTGTGCCCATCTACAAAACTGCTGACCTGTGACCTCTGTACTGTAAGAGGGAGTAACAGCACTAAAACTCCCCACCCACCCCCAAGGGCTACTCACTAGCACATCAACCAGAATACAATTCTTCTACATTAGACCACCACAGCCCACACACTCCAAAATATACATGGGTTGCCCAGATCCATTGGATTTGAAAGCACTGAATAAGTGGAGTTTTCTTCAGGAGGTTTCACAAGACTGCACCTATCTAACAGAGAGTAATGTGACTGCTAAGTCAGACAATCAGTGACCCTTTCCTTTGACTGACAAGAAAGTTATTAGGCACCTGGAACACCAAAGATTGAAGGGGGCCTCCTGGAATTGTATCAGAGATAACTGGTAGGGGGATCATTACCTCCATACCCAGGGAAACACAGAGACAAAGACAAGGAGTTTTAGGCATCAACTGAACGACCCAAATCAGAAAGACTCAAAATAAAATCTCCCTACTTGGACCTAGAGCATCATAAACAGCTCTAATATCAATTTTGATCTTACAGATTTTACTTATCATATTGAATTGATAGTTGTTTCCCTGCTAGTCAATATTATACAGCCTTCAGACCAATGGATTTGCTTTTCTCCTAATGTTTTAAATCACTAACTAGAATCGTTCTTTCTATCTTTGCTTTCCTACCACAAGTTTACACTTGGTACTGAGTCTCTCTTTTCCCTCTTGCATTACCTGCATTACCTGCTCCTGCCTCAAATTTCTCACTTGTTTTTTCTTTTTTTTTTATTGTAGTTTGTAAATTTTTGTTTTCATTTTTTCTTTGACCATGTTTTCTCTTCTCCCTATTTCAATTCTTCTAGGGTATTAATAATTTTACTGTCTTTAATAACTAATTTCTCAATCTATTCAAGAACATTACTATAATATTATATTTGGATTAGAGGAACTTTGAAAAACATTTTCAATACATTTCACTCCTAAGGTTTATTAATACATGGCTTTGATCTGAAGTGATTGCAGTTAATAGGGCTTAGTAGCTTCTCTTAAAGTGATGCTAGGTATAACACAGGATACTTGCTGAGTGGGAGTATCAATACTTGTATATTTGGCCAGTCTGTAACAATTAAGAGAAAGAAAAGTTCCTTGCATAAAAGTAGAAGAGAAAATCATCCAAACATATGGGTAGACATACAAACAATATGAAAAATTAAGACAACAAACCACCACAAAGGGCCCATAACAGGCTTTCCAAAAAGCCAATTATTTATTGCATTGATTTTTATAAAATATTTTTTAATTTTTAATTTCAATAACTTTGACTCTGATCTTATTTCTCTGTTCTTTTTTTGAAATTAGTTTGCTATTCCTTTTCTAGGAACTTTTTTTGAAAAGATAAACAAGGTTGATAAATCCTTATCCAGACTAACCAAAAGAAAGAGAGAAGACCCTAATCAACAAAATTAGAGGTAAAAAAGGAGATATGACCACAAACACTTCTGAAATCCAGAGTGTTGAGTGTGGTGACAGAGGATGGGAGAGCAGTTTCTGAGATCATAGCTGGTAGATCATAGCTACTATAGTAATGCCCTGCATGAGGAGACTCCATGCAAGATCACTATTGGTTCTAACCTTAATCTCAAGCACACAGCTCCTGGGAAGAAAGGAATAAAGGAATTCTTATGCTAGACAACCACAATATTTCACTAGCTCCACTTCTCCAGTTCCTGCCCGCATTACAGTAACTTTAAACAGTGGGCTTTCTTGAGAGCTACACAAAGCTCCTAACATTGCACGTTGCAACTGTGGATTGCCACTATGGAAAAGCTACATAGGATATCCTAGTTTCTGTAACTTTCCTGAATACAAAGAATAATGGTTGCATAGTGTTTAACCCGATAACGAGACATACATAAATAAAGATGGCTGGTGTAATTCTTTACATCTGCATCTCCATCAGAGGGCAGGCTCCACCTGATCCCACCTTAATCTTCAAGATCTATGTCTGTGAATCTTTATTTTCCAACCCCCCTTTGCCCCTCACTGGACCCGAGAATTTGGTCATGCTGGCCAAGACACTAGAGGGTCATTAGAAACTATTTTTCAAATTTATCCTTAAATAAACAGAAGAGTCCAGAAGATAGTAATATTTCTAGTCACATATGACCTATTTGAATTAAACCATGAAGACATAGAAAGCATAAATAGGCCAATATAAAGCAATGAGAATAAAAAAGCAATCAAAAGTCTTCCAAAAAAAGAGATCAGGAGCAGATCAATTCTCTGTCAAGTTATACCAAACCCTTCATAATTCCAATCTTCCTCAAATTATTCAATGAAATGGAAAGGGAGGGAACACTCCCAAAATCACCTTATGAAGCAAATATCACCCTGATATCAAAACCAGACAAAGATACATTAAGGAAAGAAAATGATATGTCAATATTACTGATGAACATAGATGCAAAGTGGGTTTTATATCTGGCATGTAAGAGTGGGTATATACACAAAGTGAAGTTTTACCTAGTCACCAAGAAGAATGAAATTAGGGCATATTCTAGTAAATGGAACTGGAGAAAATCATGCTAAGTGAAATAAGTCATTCTCAGAAAGTCAAGGGTCAAATGCCTTCTCTCATATTCAGAAAAGAGGCAAGGTAGAGCAATGGGAAAAGGGGGAAGGAGAAAGAGAGGGAGAGAAAAAGTACTGTGACTGAATAGGAGCAAATCATATTCCACATGTGTATTATTATATCAAAATGAACACCACTATTATGTATAACTACAATACAGTATTGAAAACATTAAAAAATTAAAATCAAGAAAAAATGGCAAAAAGAAATTCATAATGCACCAGAATTTGAGATATTTGATCAATAAAATAAGTATTAATGACATTGATTTTTTAATTCATAGATCCACATATAGAAACAAAAACAATTGGGTGGAAGTTTGAAGAGCAGCACAATTTGAATAGAATCAAAATATCTCCCCCAAGATATATTTCTTTACTACAAAGTTTAATTTAAAACTTGTAGTTGAGAAATTCAGCACATACCATTATAACCAACTGTTAAGTTACTATCC
Source organism: Sciurus carolinensis (assembly GCF_902686445.1). NCBI lineage: Eukaryota > Metazoa > Chordata > Mammalia > Rodentia > Sciuridae > Sciurus > Sciurus carolinensis. The sequence continues at coordinate 88,887 of NW_025920184.1, forward strand.
AAAGTAATACAATTTATCAGTCTCATGGTTTTTTTGATAAGATACATTTAAGAGGACATACATTAGTTTTGTATTCTTATCAGAACATAATAAACTCTCATTCTAATCTCAAGAAACAGTAGACACATACAAATTGAGGGACATTCTACAAATTTACTAGAAATTCTTCAAGAGTCAAGATTACAAATGGAAAATAAGGATTGAGGAACTGTTGAAAATTGGAGAACACTAAGAAGAAATAAAAATTAAAGGTAACAAAAAATTCTAGTGAGACAGCTGGGACAGAACAACGATGGGGAAAGAACTGGTGAAATTTGAATAAGAAATGTTAAATTTCCTAGCTTGACAATTTGACCACCTCAGAAGTGGACATTAGTGGATTGTGATGCACAGTTTGCAAATTTCCTGCAAGTCTGAATCCATTTAATACAGTGTTCCCCAAACAGACAAACTGCTACAAAATATTGTGCAATTTTTGAAAAACTGAAATCTGTAGTTTTTAAATGGCAATATTCTCCAGGATTTCTTTTAAGGTGAAAATTATCTGATGAAATATAATTTTTTTGTATCTATGAAATCTTTGTTTTCTGATTTCTGAGAGGGTTCACATGAGTCTCATGGTGGAGGATGAAATAAATATCTTAGCAGAGCCTTAATTCCTTCTGGGGAGGAAATGGACCTGAGTTCATAAAAGAACCCTCATATGTCTTCCTGCAATCTGTCCTCTGACATTGTTCCCTTTGCTTCCTTATATCCAAAGATCCCTGCACAATGATATCTTATCCATGTCTAGATTTCTCAGAGATAGAGCAACCATGCCCACTCACAGTTTAACAGTCCTTCAAATTATTTAGCAAGAAGAGGAAGCTTTTTTCTTTAATAGGCATGAAGTACATTCTGGTGCCTGAGACCCCAGTAAAAAAGTAATTGTCATCTGCAGTTTTCATTCCTGTGACAGGACACTTGCTGATTGAATTTGAAATGAAAGAAACTGAACTCTTGAATCCCTGGTGTCTCTGGTTCTGCTTAGGGCAGACTGACCCTCCAATCTCAGGATTTTTCACTTTAAGTCTCAGAGGGAAACAGTATTCCCATTGCTCCAGTTCTGATAGCTGACCTAGGAGAAATGCTGCCTCTCTCTAATCTGCTATCTTGCCCCCCTTAATCCAAACTCTCACTAACCAGTCATCTTCCAAATGGACTTCAAAGAAATGGTCTCAGATACAGAGGTGAGAGAATTTAAAAAAAAAAAAAATTATTTTTTGGTTGACAGATAATATTACATTTTTTTATCATGCAAAACCTGATATTTTAAAATATGTGTACATGGTGGAATCATTAAATCTCGTTTATTAACATGAATTCTCTCACAGTAGTGAGAAAACACTTCCATGTCCTTTACATGTTTCAAGAATGCAATATAACTTCATTAGCTAGAGTCATCCTACTCCATTAAACTCCTGAATCTTGTTCCTCCTTCTAACTACAATTATGTATACTTTGATCAATGTTTCCCCATGTCATCCCCCTGTTGATCACCCCATCCTCTGGCCATTGTTCTACTCTCTACTTCTATGAAATCAATGCTTTTTAGATTCCACATGAATGAAATCATTTGTTATTTTTCTTTATATGCCTGGCTTGTTTCACATAAGATGATGTCCTCCATTCATTTTGAAAATGGTAGATTTTTTTATGAATAACTTGTCTTCATTGTGTATATATACCACATCTTCTTTGCATTCCTTTATCGATGGACACATGGGCTGATTTCAGAAATGGAAAATAGCATAATTTAAGTGATTGTTCAATGCCTACTAGGTGTCTGAGGCTTATATTTATTTTTCCATTTAATTTTCAGAGAAATCCTTTGAAATTAGTATTATGTATTTTAAGTATGATATATCTTAGTCTCATGAATGATTCATTGATGACAAGAATCATACGCCAAATCCATGGTCTACATGCTCAGCAAGGATGGTTCTGCCCATATACACTGTCCACAGACAGTGAGAGTGCTTTAAGAGAAGGAGAAAAATGTTCAAGATCTCCTAAGTCAAAGTCTTTGACTAACACATCATCATTTCTACCAGATTATATTGGCCAAAGAAGTCTCTATATCAGCCTAATTCACGAGGATGAATACTAGATTCTTCCTCTTGATGGGAGAAACTGCAGAGTCACATTGGACAGGATAGAGATAGAAGGGATGAAGATCTGGGGTCATTTTTATAATCAGTATATCAAAATAGGGAAGTCTTAGAGCTCCCTAGGAGCTCTACTGCCTAAAAATTAGTAAAGGACATTGAGAGGAAGTGATTTTGTAATTGAGGAAAAGTTGTTCTAAGAGTAGTATTTCAGCAAAGATTCTCTAAAATACAGCGTCCAAGACATAGGATCCCAGATACTTTTGCAAATGGCCCACTGATAAGCATTGTTAGATAGAGGGATACCTGGAAATTTTTGCAATGATAGAGAAATTAATCCACCCAATTTCTCTGCTACATCATTATAAGCAAGTTACATAGTGCCATCTGATTAACAAGCATCTAGCCTCCAGTGGCTTTGAACATTTTCCAAAATTTTCTCCCTTGGAGTAGTCCCAACACATGATCACATCTTATAACATAAAGTTCTGTTTATTTTTCCATTCATTCACTTTTCCTATTCAGTCAACAACTTCTGGATAATAAAATCCAAAAGTGGGAATTAGTCCTAGTTTTTTGTCATTTGAATGAAAATAATGACATGAATCAGGCTAAATCACTATTGAGATTACATACATATCAACACCTAATGTTCAACTTCCACATTGTTTATGGTTATCTTTTGGTTTACTGGTGACTTAATGGAGGCAAAAAATACTGCACCAGTAAAATAATAAAATGATCAAGTATTTTTAGAAGTGATTTGATAAGAATATTATATGCAGAAAAAAATCCATAAAGAAGCAACTATAAAGAATGTCACATTGTTTAAAGTGGATATTTGATGAAGTAAAAACCTAGTGAAAACCAAAATCAATATTACTTAGAGAAGTTCCCTTGACAAGAAGGCAACATACGTTTTAAAGAGATGAATGAAGTGAGGAAGGAGGTATGAGTCTACAGAGAGTTTAATAAGGAAAGAATATTTAAAATAAATTGTCACTGATACCTCTAAGCTTAGTGAGCTTACTTTCTGATGAATATGATTTGAGAATAGAGTAAAAGAAATTTTAGGGTAGTCACTATAGAAAATTGTGGATGTACTTGTTTGAGGCAAAAATAATAATAATAAACCAAACCAGTCAACACCAGGGACCAGTTAAATATGATCAGCCTCCTGACTTGTAGTGGATCTAGAGAGTTCATTACACAGATGGCCCATCAATTGTACTGAATAATGTCCCAAACAAGGAGTCAGACTGAAACAGTTTTAGATAACTCTTTAGAAATATTGTTTAAGCAAAATTAACCTGAATGCTCTGAGTGTGTTACCATTCAAAGCTGCAAAGAAGTACCCTAATACTTTACATTCTAACTGCTTTATGAACAATTTCATTAGTTATCTTTTTCTCAGCTTGCCTGAAGTTTCCAGTGTGCAAATAATTCTTAGTTAGTTCTTTGAAAGTGCATTAAGTCTTTGAGGTTTAATGCTTTCTGGTGGCATTCAGTCTCTCAGAGTAGTAATTTACTAAATAGTAGGGTGGGGTGCTATCCCTCTTATTCAGGGAAGTGAACTGGAGCAAAGAATTAAGGAACTCCTCCACATCCAGAAAGCTTATTACACAACTCTGGCAGCAGAACCAATGAACATAGGGCAGGAGTACTACATAAAAAAGAAAAGTGGGTTTCCTTTTGATAATATATTATTTCCAGTTGGCTAATAAAAAGGAAAATGGCATATAAAAAGCATGCAATTTTGCTAATTAGATCAGCATGATCTCTGCAGTCTTCTCCTCAAGTATTCAATACTTTGGGCTATTGAAATTCATTTATCCCTTTTGAAAGGAACTAAATGGGGAGCACACTTTCAATGGTAGATATTGCTATCCTTTTTATCTAGGACAAAGAATTTTTCTCCTACGTACCAAACATCTTGTCTTCAAGGAAGAGGGATTTATTTTGCATCAGTTCAAACTGCCCTGATCCATGTTCATTGATTTTTAAAATGACTTGAACAACCAACTCAATTGTGCTTCCCCACCCAAGCTTTTAAAAAAGCAGGGAAATTGTTTTAATATTTTCAAAGGCATCCATTTAAGATGACTTCATTTAAAGCACTAAGTGACTTATGGAGTTTTTAGTTCTACACAAAATATCTTACCCATGAAAAAAATTCAGTTAATAGGTAGGAGTTCATTAACTTGAAAACATATGCTTAGAATACAGAAGTCTAGTTCAGCAGTTAGGAAATTTCTGAGTAGTTAGTACTTTTTAAAATTTTTCTTAACTTGAATGAAAATGAGTATACCATATTTATTACACTGAGCATATAATTAAAAATAATTTTATTGGACTAACTATAGCACATAAATCAGAATTTAACTGTAAAAAGTTGCAACTTAGATGTAATATAAAATCTTTGCACAATGTATCTAAGAAACTCTTTCTATTAAATTACTATGAAGTGCTAAATTAAACATACTAGCCAGATTTGTAGGGGATGTTAGATGAGAAATAATTTCCACAAGGCATAATATAATCAAGTCTACTTTTCAATATGTAAGTTTCACAGATTTTTTTTCTATTAGTACCAAAATAAGGCAAAAACACAAATAATAAACCCAGGTAACAACAATGAGATGATAGATGGGTTCTGAGGAAGGAATCACCTAACAACTAGATCCTTCTGATTTTACATCTTTCTAGGAAAAGAATATTTCCAGGATGCTTATTTACTTTGAAGAACAATAATGTCAGCTCCCAGACTTCATTTGCTTCTCTTAAAGATACTATTTCCTTTACATCAAACAATGCTAATAACCAATTTTGTTCAAAGCTAGTATCGAACAAAGAAACCTTTAATCTTGTCTTTTAGCAGAGTTATATCAGAATACCAAAATACATACATTTATCTTTAGCTCACCAAAATCATATGTATTTAATTTCTACTCATGGAACATTTGAAAGTGAATACTCTGACACCTATAAGAAAACAAATTATTAGGACAGTTTTTTATTTGTCATTCATCGTAGAATAAAAAGGGCAAATAAAACATATGTGAGAAGTATTATTAGTGTGTGCTATCCTCTTAGTTTCATATAAAGCCAAAATATCCTCACTTTCAATAAATAATATTCATAAATCAATACTAATCAGACTTCAAATTTGCAGTTTTATTTATACTGCTATATCTCACATCAAGCCCGAAAGAGAAAATTTTTTTACTAACAAAAGAGTTTTTTCTGTTTTCCTAAATCTGTGAGATCAAATAGGCCAATTGTAAAGTGAGTTATTAGACCAAAAGGAAAAGAAACAAAGCATAAGGGTACTGTTAGTTTTCCATCACTACGGCAAAATATCTGAGATAAACAAAAGAAGAAAGAACCTATTTTGGTTCATGGTTTCAGAGGTTTCCATCCACAGTCATTTGGCTCTGCCATTTCTAGGCCTGTGCTAAGGCAGGACATAATGGCAGAGAGTCAGTGGTGAAGCAGAGCTTCTCACAGCACAGGGACTCTCAAGGAGTAGAGTGTGAAAGGGACAAGGGATCCGCTTCCTCCAGCTAGCTCTACCTTCTAAGTTTCCCCTACCTCCTAACAGTCATTATATTTTGAATCCTTCAATGGATTAATTCATGGATGCAGTCCAGAGCCCTTATGATCCAATCACTTCCCCAAAATCCCACCACTGCCTGGGAATCCAAGCACATGAGCTTTTGGGAGACAGTTCAGATCCAAACAATAATAGTTATGATATTGAAAACAAAATCTCAAAGAAAAGAAAATTTAGTATTTCATGTCAAGGTCTGAGAATAATTTGAGTAGGAGCAGTAATATCATTTGCTTCTCTCTGTTCTCCTGCAATTCCAGGCAAATGGGGTAGAGTTAGACCGGTAACAAGTTTAGAATCAATCTAATATTGCACAGGAACACAACACATGTTCCTGAAGCTTCAAGGATTGCACTAATTTAAACCATACAGTTTTGGAGATTTTGGTTATTTACCTAGTGGTTAACTTACACGTTCACCATTTAATCCTAATAGATTAATTGTCAATGGCCATATAGCAAATTGTACTGATCAAAAAAGTTGTGTATCTTAGTTTTCTGTACTAGGTGTGAGGCTTCTCTTTTTTAAAATACTCTTTTAGTTGCCAATAGACTGTGTATTTCTTTGTTTATATGGGGGGCTCAGAATTGAATCCAGTGCCACACATGCTAGGCAAATTCTCTACCTCTGAGCTACAAACCCAGTCCCAGTGTGTCTTCTAATCAATATTTTGTGGGATGAGGAATCTTGAACTTGGTCAATTAAACCTAGACATGCCAAGAGTACGTATCTGCAAATTATAACAGAACAGTATTCTATAACCATTAAGAATTGTAATAGACTAGATGGAAATAACTTTCCATTGCAAAATTTACTTTAGATTAAAGCTAAACAAAAGAAGTGCATTGCTCAAAATTTCTTATTCATTAATGAATGTGATATGGATTATAGGTCAATCTATCAGTAAAGATTTTTCATACTGAAGTCATGCCTGCTTGAATACTCTGTTTAATATCCCAATACTAATTAGAACAAGTGGTTAAATGTGGAAAATCTGAAAATGAATAAAAGTGTCCAACTTCTTGCTATACCATTTGCCAGATGTGTGACATTAGCCATTATGCAACTTCTCTGTGCTTCACTTTCCCCATAAATAAAGATGCTAACAATAATAAAAAAACATCATGTAGAATTGTTAGCAAGACAAATCAATATAAATACAGAAGAGTAGCCATCCCAGGATAAACAATGTGAAAATCTTATTTGTAATAGGAAAGAAAGTTTAGAATAACTGTTAAAAAACAATGAATCTAGACTGTGTGTGGATATTACTTGCTATATTAGAAGGACCTTGGAAATGACTCTGAATCTCTCTGCTTCAATTTACTCACCGGCAATGTATGAAGCATAATACTAACAAACTCATGTAGGGTCTGGTTGGAAGTCAATGAATTGCTATATATGAAACTCTGGATGGTGCTTAGAAAATATAAAGACTTTTATAAATGTCTTAAATCACAATTTTATTATTGAAACAATGTTCCAAAACTGATTTTTATATTATATGTGAATTTTCAGGAATGCGAGGAATTTATAATACAGAGAATAAGTCAAATATACTAATATTAAAATTCTTCAAAGTACTTTCTCTTGTAAACACAAAACAATAATGTTATATAGTAACAATGAGAATTTGCTATAGTTGCAGAAATACATATTGGTCAAGATACTTAACATAAAAACTATTAAACACAAATATTTCTGATTTGTTGCAAAAAAAGTGATGGTGAAAAGAGATGAGATGATATGATATGGCTGCTTCTTGGAACTTGCAGGAAGTTCTATATTTTTCACATTGGGATATCTGCTTTTATCTAGGATCATGATCAATAATATATTTTTACAAAAAGAAAATGAGACCAGGGGATTGTGGCTGTGTCAACAAGCTATTTGTGATATTGTAGTCTAGTTTTTATAAATGACACTTTGGGGGAGCAGAAATAGGATAATGGGTACATAGGATCTCTGTGTATTATTCCTCATGTAAGCTTACAACTATCTTATGCTTTCAATTAAAAATTGTGAGTTATTCCCAAAAATGGAACTTGACACACTATACTTTTCAACATAATGTATTAGAGAAGATGTAGATGAGGCAGAGAATGGAGAAATACATTTTAAAATGACTAACAATCTAAAAGAAAATGCTATGAACTGCTTGTGTAACAACCATGGATTAGAAAATTTGAGATATAATAAGGACAATAGATCAAGAAACACTGCTATCAGTCATGTAAGGTGGCCATGCCTGTAATGCCAGTGACTTGGGAAGCTAAGGCAGGAGGATCACAAGTTCAAAGCCAACCTCAGCAACTTAGCAATGTTCTAAGCAAGACCCTGTCTCAAAATAAAACATAAAAAAAGAAACTGGGATATGGCTCAGTGGGTTCACCCTTGGGTTCAATCCCAATAACAAAAAAAAGTAAAAAGAAAGAAAGAAAAAGAAACTTGCTTTCAACAAGACTGTTACTCGAAGATACAGAAGAAGGTTGCCCACCACCTCAGTGTAGGGGAAATATGGACAGGCTGCAGAGGGAAGATGAGAAAGCATCGAGATTGTATGAAGGCACAGGGATTGTGGAGAACTGTGGGCAAGAGCCTGAATTGTGGTTTCTGCAAGAAGAAATGAGGGGCGGTGTAGACAGGTTTAGAACTGGCTACTCTGGATAATTTTAACTGACCCCATGACATAGCAGTTGTCTCTGGTGGTCTGGCACCTGGTTCTGGGGCACATGGGGAGGTGAAGAGTGGAGCTAGGAAAACCCCATAAAGGAAGTGGTTGATGTGTGGCTCTGGATTGGCTGATTTATATTTGTAAAGGACATCTGCAGAAGGAGAATTCCATCTGAGGGGAGAGGAGGTGATGAGGTGGAAAGAAGCCAAGGCCAGGTGACTCAGGCATGTCATCAGCTTGTCCAAAGCAAGAAGTGTTTAATAAATACATGTAGTGCAGATATTAAAGAATAAAATAAATAGAAGCAAGGAACATGGTTAATGCAATATTTATTCTAAAAGTATAAACTTTTCTGGAAGTGTAAGCAATGCAGGAAGCCAGCAAATGATGAACATACTAGAAGGAGAAAGACTTGAAAATAAATTTACGGTTCACATATTTCAAGTAGAGACTTGGCATTTGTGGAGGCAAACATTAAGTAGTTTTTACTAATAGTTACGTAATGCTCAACTGAATACATTCATTTACATGAATTTGTCCAGGTAATTATTCTTATGAATTAATAACCTGTGGTATATTTTCAACATACTACTTATAAATTGGTATTCTTTTAAATATCTGATTTGCTGAAAAATTACATAAAATTATATTAAGAAATTTAATGAGCCTAAAAGAATTAACTTAAATATTAAATGCTGTGAGTATAGAATGCAGAGTGAAGCCTAAGCCTGAGCTGCATAATGCACCAACTTCACCCAAACACAAAGTTTCATTCCTTCAGGACCCTCCTTGCAAGTCTTTGGATTGTACTCATGTTTCCATTCAACTTTCAATTTTCCCAGAATACCATTGCATAGGCTGATTTCCATCTCCTCCCAGATCCACACAAAATTTCGTCAGTGTCAGAAAATTGTCAGCTCTCCCCTGAGCTGGTCCCTGAGAAAAACATACACTTGGTTTTAGTGATGGGGACAAAAATCTTTTCAGCTTCACCCAGTCATATGCAATCCTTCTTCCTAAAGTCCCATGGGCCACTCCCAGTTTCCCAGGTGGACTTTTGGATTTCGGAGCCTACTTTCTACCTGAGGCAAATACATTACTCAGACTGGGGAAATGGGAAAGGATCTTTATTATTTTATTGACAAAATTATTTTATATGCTTCTTTACACCCCAGCTCTTGATTTTTATTTGTTTGGAATCGATCATGTGATAGTACCGTTAAAATATAATTCTCCCATTAAACTGTTTTGGCATACCTTAGACAAGGTCCTAGCCTGCTTGGCCTTGGTCTGCATAGTAGCAATAGAAACATTAATACCTAAGTTACAGAAGTTTTGTGAAGACTTAAAGATATAATATTAGCCAATTGCTAAGCACTGTAACTGAAAACCATTACACACTCAAAATTTAGTTTCTATGGTTGTGTTCCTCTAAACAGTCTAGATACTTTATACATGGTGTTTGGTTATGTTGTTTCTATTTCAAATTTACCATGACATTAAAGGTATATGATTAATTATGCACATAATTCTAAAAACACTAACAAATAAAAAGGATATGTGATACACTAAAGGTTTTTGTCTTTCTAGAAAAACTTTAAAAAGAAGTAAAACCTAGATAACATATGAAAAATTACTATTTCCTCTGCCATTTCAATGGATTCTTCACGCATGTTTCTTGGAGAAAATGAACAGCATTTCTACCAGAATCAACTGCATACTCTTTGGCATGCCCGAACATATTATACACACCTTTCTCTTTCCCCAGAGTTAGAACAGTCATTTCAACAAAGCAGTATGATCTCTCTACAAAATCCTCACATTGTTACTTGACATGGCAGAATAGAGCCAAGTTACAGTTATACCCTTCTACGACACCTAATAACTAAGACCAGTAAGAACTAAATAGCAAGAAAAAGAAAATGGTAATGAGATGAAGAATATGATAATTATCCTGACTGATGAAATCATTTCACAGAAGTGACTAAGGTAGACATATATCAAAAGGTTAAGATATATACCTTAAAAGATGCATAATTCCTATCTGTCAATTACACCTCTATAAAGCTGAAAAAATCTAAATAAAATTATCACTGGGACTAGAGATCATCCTACTAAGTAAGATAAGCCAATTCCTAAAAAAACAAGAGCCAAATGTTCTTTCTGATATGCAGATGCTGACTGGCAGTGGGCTGGGGGGGAAATGGAGGTAAACAAGATTTGACAAAGAGTGGGGGGATGGGAATAGGAAAGACAGTAGAACGAGTCAGACATATTACTATATTACTATATTCACATATGAATATATGACCAGTGTAACTCCATATCATGTACAACCACAAAAATGGGAAGTTATATTCCTTGTATGTATGATATGTCAAAATACATTCTACTGTCATGTAAAACTAGAAAGAAAAAATTTAAAATAAAATAAAATAATCACTTGATAATTATAGTAATAGACCCAGGCCAAAATTATGAATAAACGCAAAAATTGGTGGGTAAAAGATTGATGAAGAATGGATATTCATTCTTTCACAGTCATGGAATATGTCCCTAAATATGCTCATTAATTAATACTCACTAATATATTATTAAGTATTTATTAAAAATGCAACAGACTAATTGTTGGCTAACATTGCAAACTGTAATAACTGGGCAATACTATAACCAAAAGTTCTTGTCCCCAGTGTCAACTCAATAATGAGGACACAGTTTTGAGAAAAAAGGAAAAAGAAGTTTTATTGCTTTGCTAGCAAAGGAGAAGCACAGGGGGCTCCTGTCCCAGGGGCTATGATTTTGCCCATCAGCAGGAACAGGGGGATTTTAAAGGAGTCATTCAAGGCTGATTCCAGGTGTCCCCTGACATGGGGTCCAGGGTGCCCTGAAAGTGTGTTAGGATTCACTTTTATTTGGGAGACATTCACTTCCTAGATCCTCTGGCAGATATCTTCTTCCTGTCGAGCAAAGATAACTAGCAGGGGCGTTTGGAATTCCATCCAGTGCTTGACAAAGTTCTTCTGGAGGATGATTGCAAAGGCTCATCCTAAAAGGAATTGCCGCATGTTTTGCTCCGGAGCATGGTGTTTTTTCTGCTGTGTTTTTCTGATAATATATTACTCATTTCAGTCTGAACGGATTGCTTAAGGGGACAAGGGGAATACAACAAAAATTCCAGAAAATATTACCTACAATCTGAAAAACAATGAGTCTTTACCACTAACAAAATTAAAAATAATTTTGCAACCGTGCAATGAGTCCCTGAAAGCCTCTGGAGAAAACAGTTATATATCTGCCTTTGTGTCCAACAGGCTGGTTAAATTTTAACAGTGGTTTTGTTTATGTGTGGTAGTGAGGTAAGAGAATAAGGTTCCAAAACATTCCTTCCTTCCTACAAAGAATATGTCACCCCTATAATAAATGTTGGCACACAATAACCATTGGGACCACTGCCCTCCTGTAGCCCTTAACTCAGCAATTTAGATATTAACCAGATGGACCTAGTAGAGATGGTCACATGAGATTACTTGTCTATCGCTTTAACCGTGAGAAAAATAAGAATAGTCTTAGGTCACATAGAGTTTAGATATTAAGGAAATAAACATTGTATTAACTCATCAACGTAGTTAGATATTCTTAAAACAATTGTGATTAGGTAAGGATGATCTGTAAGGTTGTTGTTTTCTGCCTATGCTTTGGAAACTTCTTTAATATTAACCACAAGACTGCCATTATAGCCTGAAAAAATGTATATAAACCCAGCCTTCCCCAGAATAAAGTGGGATTGATTGCACCAAAACTAGAGTCTGTGTCTTTCATTCTCCATCCACCACCGACGCTGTCTCCCTGCGCCCTGTTTACCGGTGTGGAACCCATGGACTTCTGCTAGGGCTGGACCCCGGCAATAACTCAAGGTAATCTTGTTCACCACTCCCAGATTAGGGAGGGGGAGAGGGAGAAGAGAAAAAGAAAAACAAGTCTCTTTTAAAAAATAAGCCTCAGCTATATTCAAAAGGTGAAGTAGACCACTGTTACAATATCATCTAATTAACTGGCAACATTTGCATCAATAAAAACCAGTAATAGAGCAAATCAGCTTTATGTTAATTCCTGAAATAACATATAGAGATGAATATAGCATAGATTCTTATGCATCTGTATATGTTCAAAGTTGATATATATATATATGTATATACACATATATGCACAAGAATATATATATATGAAAATAAATCTGTGTATATACAAGAACATACCTATATATGTATATAGAGAGATGCATAAGACTATATGATAAGAAAACATCAGACAAATGCAAATTGAGAGGAAATCTAATAACTGACCTGTATTCTTCAAAAATATCAGGGTAAGAAAGTAAAGATTGTTCCTGACTGAAGGTAACTAAAGCTACAAGACAACTAAATGCAACAGGTGATTGTGAATGGGATCTATAACATATAAAGGGCATCAGTGCAATTTCAAAGGATTTTGAGATTAAACGCATTCAAATGAACCAATACTATTATTCTGAGGTCGAGATTGCACTGTACATCTATAAGAGAGTGTCCTTGTTTTGGGAAAGCACCTACTGAAGTGTGAAGGGTAAAGAGCATTACATCTGAAACTTACCCTCAAGTGGCTTGGAAAGGTTAACAACTAGATGAAGGATAAAAAGGAGCTCTTCCAACCATTTTTTTTTTCACACGTCTTCATGTAATAAAGTATTTAAAAGGGTTTAAAAAGAATGAATAGTAAAAGGTAATTCATTAATAAATAAGTGAATTGAATAGTTTTCTGATATATGTATAGCTTGATAAGGTACACTTTCTTATAGCTGTGCACAGTCCTGCACACATTTTCCACAAGAACACTAAAATGTAGAGTAAACAAATACTGAAAAATCAACTGATACTTTCTTTCTTGAAGAATCATGCAATAAGCTGGCCTAGGAGAACACACTGGAATTTCAATTTAAGAAGAAGCCCCACTGTAAACAATTGAATCACTAGTGCTTGGCCATTCCCTGCAAGGGCAGAAAAACATCTGCTGGAAGCTATATAGATGGAGGTCCCCAGCAAGCCTCGTGAGCTCCTCTAGATATTCTTCAAAGCAGATGTGGCCCACCCACTCACCTGGATGGATGCTCTCCAGATCCCTAGCAATAGTCAGATCTCCTCTTACTCCCCATGGGAACATGAATTATTCTTCATGTTGCTAGTCCTCCTCATTCTCCTACAGAAGATCCATTTCTTGTGATTTTACTAATAATGGATTATATATTTACACTCTGGCAGTTCTTCGATTATTGAACTTCCAGGATCAACGTATGCCACATAGTATAGCACTATGAGAGAGAGATCATGACCATAAGGTTGACTGTAGTCATAAAGTCTGCTCAAACATGGAGAAGGTCTACCCCATGTATCTCTTAGCAGTATAATAGCTTGACCCTCGGCATTACAAGTTCTCTATGACAACCATAGGACATAGAAGCCATAGTAACTCTGAAGACACAGTTATCTCAGCACAGAGACAGCTTTCAAGAACTTTAAAACTTAACTTGACAACAATAGCTTAAACTCCCTTTATGAAAGAAACACTTGATAACTGATCTAGACTGAATAATGATATAAGAAAGGAGGTGGACTCTCCAAAGCTGAGAATGGTCTCCCAACAGAGACCCTTGAGTCAGATGGTCATTTGGCCATGTCTGACCCATGCAACTAGCCTGCTCCTGCTATCTGTCTTCTAAGAGTGCTGACAGAATAAACTGTTTGAGCATCAAATAGTGTCAGTGTCTAAGACTCATGTTTGAAGGTTTGACATGAATTGGAAGAAATTGCCCCTGGGAAAGCAGGTCAGCAGCACAGTCTGAGAGTCCTGAATGTGACAGTTAGTGTTTGACATACTGGGAATTCCCTGCTTAGAAAAAAAGCAGGAGATAAAAAACAGAAGGACCATTAGAGCCCAGAGCTCATTATCATCAATGAGAAATAGAGATATAGCCACACAGAAAACCAATGAGAAAATAACTTAGGCAAACAGGAAGCAGAAAGAGAGGTCCAGTTGAGAGTCCCTAGTGAACAACCCCTCTCTACCCTGTTATCTCTTAATGGTAGCACCAGTTGAATTTGAATGCACATTTTCTCCTTCTCTTAGAAAATGGAAGTTCCTACTGGAATGTTGGAAAGAAGATAAGAATTCAAATTAAATACACTCTTCTTCAGGCATGTTGCTGTATTTGAGGAACACTCTGAAGCCCAGGAGTGTTTCCAATGATATAAAAGTGTGACAAATTCTCAGAAGTACAGTAACTATATTTTTCATGCTAAACAATGAAATAGTCTGGGCATGGTGGAGCACATATAATCCCAACGGCTATGGAGGCTGAGGGAGGAGGATTGAAAGTTCAAAGCCAGCCTCAGCAACTTGACAAGGCCCTAAGCAACTTAGTGAGAACCTGTCTTAAAGTAAAAAAAAAAAATAAGAAGGGCTGGGGATGTGGCTCAGGGGTTAAGCATCCCTGGGTTTGATTCCTTGTACCAAAACTAAATATAAATGAATAAATAAATAAATAAAACAAAAATTATTGCACTTAGAAGGAATTCCATAAGTTAAGTGAAAAGGAGAATTCCGCAGAAAGGGAGTAATCATCAAGTTCATGTAGAAGAAAAACTATGTCTACATAACAATGAAAAGTAAGAACTATAATGGTGAAATACGAAGCTTAAAATCTCAATAATGTAAAATTAAAAATGCAATATAAATTGGGAGGCAAAACTAATGCATATATAGTTTAATTCTAATATAGGGTTGTCAGATTTCACAAAGTCCCATCTGATTTGGCTTAAATGATGATGCTGTTAATTGTCTCACATACCTACAACTACAGAGTTAGTGAAGACTCCAAATCTGGTATAATCAGCACCTTAGTAATGTCCTCAAAGATCCAGATTCTTTTGGTCTCTCTGTGTTCTATGACCTTCAGCATTGGGTCAGTTTTAAATCTGCTTCTGTCTATTATTGTAAGAAAACACCTAGGAGCCATCCAAGTCATGTTCTCTTTTCATCTCTCACATCTGACACTAAAGTCAAGACCTACAACTGTGAATATTAATCCTTCCTTCTACTGAGATCTGAGTGACAGCTTTCCTACTCTGTGTTGGACTAATAACTTCCATCAGAAGGAATGGCATTTGCTTATCAGCATAGATAGAAGAAGAAGGTTCAATAACTTAATTCTGACAGAGCACTCTCAGGTTCACATTTCTGGTGGAGTAAGGGTATGGCATTGTGCAAAACAGAGATCTGTTAGCAAGGCAGAAGGTGCGAGGAAATGGAGACGGTAGAATGGACACTGGGTAAAAAACCCATGATTTCAACACATATGAATGAAGGTGGATAAACAAAGCAACAGATATAAGTATATTATTTAAAGTTATAAATAGAGTAACCAATCATTTTTCATTTCTCAAAACAATTCCAGTTTCATTGAGGCATAGTTGACAAAGAACTGTATATATTTGCTGTACACAAGGTGATGCTTTCATATATGCAAACTGTGAAATGATTACCACAATCAAGATAATTAACATACCTGTCACCTCACATAGTTATCATGTATGGATTGGAATTTACATCTGATATAATGTTGTTCAAATAAAAAATATTAATTATTTTTAACTTATTTAAGAAAGACAGTAGTGGATACCTGCAAAGAAATAAAATGAAAAGGGACAAAAATGCATCTGTTTTCTATAGTAGATGTTGATAAAAGAGGTGACTGAGAAAAAATAAAGAAGAAAATATTAAAATTAGATTTGCCAAACACTAAAAATTCTGGAAAGAGTAACAATAATACTATTATGTTTTAATTTGTATAAAATACTAAATTACACAAAAAGTTGTCTCTATAATAAGAAATAATTCAATCCAAAAGGTACCTATTATAAATACATTTATATAAAAAAATTGATAAAATTCACAAAATATCACATATATGCAAGAATAACTGAATATAACAAAGAATATATAATATTAAAATGTACATTAGCACTGTTAACTCAAGAGAAATCAAGTTGGTTAAATAATAAATAATGTTTACAGCATATAACTCAAAATGGATTGAGGACTTAAATGTAAGACCTAGAGAACAAAACATTCTTTAAAGCTATGCCAAAAGTGGGTAATATTTCTAATTTGCAGAAAACTGATACATGTGAATTAGAAAATATAATAAAAAGAAGAAACAAGCAATGAATAACAACAAATAGTATAGAGAAAAAACATAAAAATAATTGAATGCTATTTTTCACCTAAGATATGAGATGGTATCTATTCCATCAATGAAGTATGTAAATTTGTATCCATACACATTTGGTGTGGTCAAAAATTAGCACTAATTTTCTGGGAGGCATTTGACAATGCTGTCAAAATATATAATGCTCTCTTTGAACAAGCACCATACTGCTAAAAATTTAACCTAAAGATAAATTAGTTAAAGAATAAACACAAAGATGCTCTTGGACTCATACCTATCAGCACATAGGAAAGATCTTGCCCAAAAGTAGACTCCCAGTAAATAAACATACATAAGATAAAGTAACTTGCTAAACTTTTTAAATGAAGTCATTTGATATATCCTGAAAAACAACACTTCCTTGTATGTTATTTAGGGAAAATTACAAGATACAGAAAGTCTGATTCCTTTTGAGGAAATAATATCTAAATTGATGTTCATGTGAGAAATTTTGTCCTCAAAGAAATGGTGAAAAATGAATTCATTTGGAAATAGAGACTTAGGGTGCAAGGGATTAATGTTCTCACAGTACATTTATATGTGTCTTTGGCAATGTAGAAATTGAGAAAACAATGACTCAGAGACAATACACTGAGAAAGGCAAGACAAACCACAGCCCAAATAATTCAAAGGGAGTCTGGAATTCAGAGTCCAGTATAATTCTTGCAGTTCATCCTCCAAGAACTGTGCAGAAATATTAGTGTGGACTCTGGACTTCCCTATGCTGATGGAACTGTGGGGTCGTTGAAACAGTGTTTGAAGTCAATGTTTTCTAGACCTCAAAAGAGGGAGGTACCAAAATGATATTAGCCCACACTGCATCAATTCATAATGTTTTTGTGTGCTCTGTCATTATGAAAATTCTTTCATTTACATTCAGAGTCTCCTCCTTCCCTCAACCTTTACCTACAGTTATCTCCACTAGAACCAGAAAAAATATTCAACACATTGCCATTTACCCACAGACTTCCCTGTCTCTGAAACATTTTTTTTTAAACCAAGTCATTAAATCCAGTCTTTCTCTGAAAACCAGCTTAAGTCTTTATAACTGTCTAAACTTGAATAGAAATGGACAATTCTCTTCACCTTTCTGAGGTTTGGAATTTTTTTCTTTAAAATAAAGATATTGAATTTGACATTTCTTAGTGCAAAATATCCCATGGTCTTTTGTTGTATACACCCTAACTGCAGTCTTAAGAATTCTCTCCAGTCCAGGTCTAATATATGATGGTGCATCACACTATTTTTAATCAAATAAAATTATTTCAAAATTAAATGCTTCATAAATGCATCTAATTGGCAAGGACTATACAGAGAAAATGAAAAATATCTTTAGTTCTTCTGTATCAAAATAGTATTTTCTTGTTTAAATGCATGCTTGAAATATTTAATAATGTACCAATCACACAAACGCACACAGAATTTTGTAGCAACAGTACACATAACAAAAATTTTGAAAAGATTTCTAAATTTTAGAAAGAGACATTTATATTAATTTCCAGTAGAAGATTGTATATGCATGCATTTACATGTACCATATGCAGTTTTTAGATATTCCAAATTTCTCTTCTGCTACAAATTTTTTCCACTGATACTGCTTTCTATGTGTGAGTCCAAGTAAGAAATATCTCCACATTTAAGCACCAGATAACTCAGTCTTACCTGTTAGAAAATCATAAGTCAGTATTGATTTTCTAAATATGAGCAATTCAACAGAAGGAACAAAATGACTTTTTAAAAATTCACTTCAAAATAGTATTTTGTCAATGGGAAATGTTTCCTGAAATGGAGATTAGAGTTATCAGTTGTTCTTTCAGGATGATTTCAAATACTGACAATAGAATACTTTTATTTTTCCAAAGAAAACTGCCACACACTAGAAGAGAGGATAATAAAACTTGGGGATACAAAAGAAAATCCCACATGATTTTTGGGGAGTTCCTACCAAATTAAGGAGAATAATAAGAATATTAATCATATATTATTTAAGTTTATACTCAGTTTTTTATAAAGTAAGGTATTTTGGAGTTAAAATAGAAAAAAATTATAGGGAAAATGCACATAAAATAGTCATCAGTATACAGAATAATATCTCCATAAAATTTAACTAATGGTCATCAGAAGACATAAAGAAGACAAAAATGCTTTGCTGGGAAATAAGTACTACCTATCTTGTCTTATGTGTTACAGGGAACATTCTTCATATATTAAGGTTATTCTAACTAAAACAACTTTGAAATCACTAGGCTAATTTATCAGTAAATTTAAAAAACTATACATCAATTTTTAAGAAGATGAGTTGTTCTCAGAATCTCTCTTGAGAATGCTAGTATACATGGCTTCTTCAGGCTGCAAGATTACAAAGCTCCTTTGGAAGTACTTCATTTTGAATATTGAAGTACTCTGGGAAATACATTTCAATCTATGTGAATTTGGAATAATTAAGGAGGTCATTAGACAGAATAGTTCCTCAAAATAGAAACAAATCAATCAGCATACCATAGTGACATAGCTCATTGATGTATATAACACTGCAATTCAGAAGAACCAAGTTATGGTACCAGTTCAGATACTCATTCTTAGATGAATGGATTCAGAAAATATAATATACAATACAATGAAGTTTTACTCAGCCCTAAACAACATTGGAATTGCAGCATATGCCAGTAAATGGATGGAATGGAGCACATTATGCTAAGTGAAATAAGCGGGACTCAAAAAATCAAGGGTCAAATGTTTTTTCCCATACATGGAAACTAGAGCAAAATAAAGGGAAAAGGGGAAGATCTAATATCATAAAGATACAGGGAAGATCAGTGAAGTTAAAGGAGAAGGGGCAGAAAAGGGGAGGAAATGGGGAATAAATTTAACAAATTTAACAAAATTGCACTATGTACATGTATAAATCTATCACAGTAAATTCTGCCTCCATGTATATGTATAAAATGCCAATCAAAAATAAGAAATAAATGAATGGAAGATCAGCAGAGTGAAGGAAGGAGAATAGGGGCAGGGAGGCTGGGAGGAGAAAGTGGAGGCCCTGGGGACCAAGATAGAGTAAATCAAATTTCACACGTGTGTGATTTTCAAAATGAACCCAGGTATGATATATACTTCTAATGCTCTAATTTAAAAAAAGACAGAAAAACAGATAAAACAATGATTTACTCATTATTTCAGGGGCAATTCAAAATTGCCAAACAGAGTGTTGTGTACACAAATTTCTTTTTTCAAAAACCAGTGAAGTAAGTGGTTATCTTACATAGAGTATAAAAATATACTTACATAAGAAAGAAAAAAATCTGTACTTTTGTAACAAAATAAGCCCCTATGCCTTGACAGAAATTTTCCAGAAATGTATATGGTATACACACACACATACACACACACACACACACACACACACACACATAAAGTACATGTGGAAGGACTGTCATTGAATTGTATTGGTTGAATGTCTATTTAGTAAAATATGTATTATACAAATTTTAATCCATCCCTTTACATTATTAAAAGTTCTTGTTGATCACAAAAAAAAAAGAAAAAAAAGAAAAAAATTTTCCAGAGAACCCAACATACTTGGACTTTTAAAGTACTGCTTTTGGGAAGAGGTTGAATAAACATATAAATGAAAAATAGGACTTCAAAAAGACAGTATTATAAGTTTAATATCACATGTTTAGAATATATGCTAGCTAATTTATAATCTATTATAAGAAAGTACTACTACATCTATATCATGGATGATTTTGTATTCAAATTGTTGAATAACAGTTTGTTGATTCTTCCTTAGAAAACTCACTGTTACTGGGTGTGGTGATGCACAATTGTAATTACAGTGGCTAGGAAGGCTAGGCAGGAGGATCATAAGTTCAAAGTCAGCCTAGGCAAGTTTAGTGAGGCCCTGAGCAACTTAGTGAGACCCTGTCTCAAAATAAAAAAATAAAAAAGGGGGCTGGGGATGTGGCTCAGTGATTAAGTGCCCTGGGTTCAATCCCTGGTACAAAAATAAAGAAAAGAAAAAAGAAAACTCAGTGCTACTTTATATAAAGACACAACTACTATGCCTATGTGATTAGAGTAGGGGCTAGAAACCCTATGAAAATTATTTGAAAAAATTTGGAGAATACATACTAACTCAAGCAAAAACATGTAATGAATGTACCCTCATTCAGAAAATATAATGAATTTATTTGGGAGGAATGTAGAAAACAATGCTGGGTACATCTACTTTCTGCATATCTACTAGAAATTCTATTTGGTTAAAGTCATTACATTTGATAAATTCTACATGGATAAATTTGTCTTCATGAAGGTTAAAATAACCAAAACAATAAATAAATAAAAACTAGCAAAACTAACCAAAAAGCAGAATATGTATCAATCAATCGATAAATGTCCTTTTTGTTTGATACATATTGTTTATATAAACCAGGTGTAGACATATATATTAATTAGTAATATTCTGACTAGGGTCTCATAGTCATCTGCTAACAATAGTACTTTTTCTCGTTTTTCCAAATTTCATTGCACATGTGTATGTGTGCATATTTGTGTGTATAGGGATATGTGGTATGATGGATAGCACATACACACACACACATATATATGCTATCTACTATGGTATATTTGTGTGTGTGTGTGTGTGTGTGTGTGTTTAAGCACCAAAATGGTATATATGTGTGTGTGTGTTTGTGTATGTGTATAGTAGATAGCATATATATATGTGTGTGTGTGTATAAAGAAAAATAATATATATTTAAACATATGAAATTACCATTTTGGTGGACACTTTATTGTTTATATATATATATATATATGCATGTATTATGTGTAAATATAATATGCATTGTAAAGTACATGATATATGTGTAAATATATGTGTGTGTATATACACATCTTAGGCCCTCTGTATCCATGGATTATGCATGTATGAATTCAACCAACCATGGTTCAAAAATAATGTAAAAATAATTTCATCTCTACTGTACACTTTTTTTCTTGTCATTTTTCACTAACCAATACAATCAAAATCTATTTACATAGCATTTACATTGTATTAGGTATTATAAGTAACTAGAGATGACTTAAAGCATAAAGTAGGATGTGTGTGTGTCCTATGCAAATACTATTACTTTATGTGAGGGATATAATTTTGATAGCCAAGTCAGAATATATAACACTTTAACATGTACAACCTTATTTTAATTTTTAAAGATACATTTTTACTCCTCCAAAAAGTCTTTATAAGTGTAACCATATGAGATTACCCTTTTGGTGGATACTAGTTTAGATCAGCCTGGGTTCCAGAACTATATATACTATTTAATTGTTATACTACAATGGGAAACATTCTTAGACTCTGTATGTATTTGTCTGGAATCAAACCATAGAGATCATGTGTTGAAGGGTGTTTTGAGTATTGAGTGAGATATGAACACTTATTTAACACAATGTTCAACTATTGTTAGCATTAATAACTAGAGAGCTACAATCAATAGAAGTTTCAGAGACTGAATCTGGCACCCAATTTGGAAGTCAGGGCAGTTTTCAGTGTTTTAAAGAAATTCCTTTTTTCTTTTTAACAAAGTCTCTGGAATATGAATTGGAGCCTCATGGAGCTATAGTCCTCCTATCAGAGGATATAAAAAAATATCCCCAAACATTCCCCTGTGATACACTCTTTTGCATGGGATTCTAGGCTATATGGACAAGCCTATATGTGTCATATGTACAACTCAGCCAAGCAGCCCTGGCATACACAACCATGGTTAGCGTAGCTTCCTAGTCTTTCTCTTTAAACTAAAATGCCTGGGCTCTGGGGAGAACATCAAGTTTACTTGACCAATTAGCAACAATCCAAGAGATCTAGCTTCCACATCTGTAGCTCCTTTCTTAGTAGGAATACAATTCAATTATGAAAAGTGCCTCAAAGAATCTCTCATATTCTGACCATTTATACTGGTCACATCTCCAACTGAGAAAAGGGAGGTAATAGGTGTGGAATGAGGAATGGAGACTGGTGCAACCTTGGGAAGAAATGTTCCTTTCCATGGAGGCAGAAATAGAAACACAAGAGAAACTACCTTCTTCCCTTTCACCCACACATGTTGAAAGCATTCCCAGGGAGTTTCCAGTCTTCTACCTTTGCCTCTATGCTTTTTTATCTCCTACTTAAGAACCAAGTCATTGGTTGATATAGAATTGTAATGATTACAAATCAACGCTAACAAAATTAATAGTAACAAAATATTTGTAAGATATGCCTATTAATTGCATCATAGGAAGATACATCTTGAAGGGATAGCCTTACAAAATAAAAAAAAAAATAAGAATCCTCACTCTGTCATTGCCTAGTTTCATTATTCTGTCAAGACCTTGAACCTTCTGAGCCTGATTTTCTTACTCTAAATAAGAATCAAAATATTTCCTTCACAAAATGACTGATTTTCTTCAACTCCCTTGTTATGTTATTCTAACCTGTCAATGTACTTGGCTTATAAATCAAATTGATTAAATTCACCAGTGTTTCTCCAGGCTTCCCTAATAAAAAGCACCCCAGAAGCTTGTTAAACACAGGTCCACAGACCTTAATTCTAAAGGTTCTGACCTAGGGCTCAAGCTCCTGGCAATTTGCATGGTTTAAAAGAACCCCAGATGCTTTTATTAATACTAAAATTTAAGAAACACTGGTTTAGGTTGTTTCTAAGGTACTAATTTCTGGTCCCCAACTCAACTGTGATAATTTAAACTCCAGAGAAGATGCCTTATAACCAGAATTTTAGTCAGTAAAGCCCAGGTGACATGTTTGAGAAACTACTTTGGTTGATTGTTAAAGTCTCATCCAACTCTCAAATTCTGTGAAAACTGTACAGATTAGATTTTGAGCCAAATTTATAAGAAGCATCCTATCCCAGACACAAAATGTCATCTCCTCTCTGAGTGACTCAGATTACTCTAGACACGAAGAAGTACAATATTCAGTAAAGAAAGTAATTTCTTCTTGCTTGTCCTGCCACTGTCTGATTAGGGAGAACCTAAAGATAATACCTTGGCAAGTTTGGGTTTGTTTTTCTATGGCAGTCATAATTAGCTTCCCCATATGAATTTTACTGACATTTTTCCTGCAAATGCTAAACAATTATGAGAGAAAACCTGTTTTCAACTGCTCACTACCCAATATAATCTATAGTGATGTATGTGTGGCTAATTGCCCTATAAGCAGGATGGGCAATAATTTTAATTTGATGGTACACTATCTTTCATTGGGATACATGATATTCCAACTATACATTATGTATCTTTAAAGTGAGATAAACTAAATATGCTGTGTATGAAACCACCACTTGTTTTCACTTAATATCTATGTGGGTATATAGGTATAGGTATATTTGTCACATAGGCATAATAGGTAGAGACTAAATTTTCCTTCATTCTTGGGCAATAATTTATTTTTTTAATCAAATACTTACTAAGTACCTGTTTTGAGGTTACAATACTATATCTCGGGCATGTATGTTCAAAAATATGCAAACCTTCACTCTTAAAATGTATCTAATATTGAAGATGAGTAAATGATTTCATTTTCATGTCATAAGTTATTGAATGAATCACAGGTCTTTATATATATATACTCTCATTTAGCTAACTCTTGCTTGAGTTGGATTTTGTAGGCATTAGCTGAAGAAGGGAAGATAACACAAACATATTTTACAAATGTGACCCTGAGAATCCAACATACCAGGTGTAATGAAACATGTTGATCTAGTCAGAAATGGGAATATGTTTTTAACAGGTAATGTGAAGCAATCACAGACATGTAAGCATGGAACTAATATGATCAGATTTATGCTTGAGAAAGACTGCTCTGAAAGGAGAATAAAAAAGAGCAAAAGCTTACAAAATGAAGACAGAGACTTTACATTCAGAAAATAAGAACTTAAAAAGTCCCAAACAGGAAATCTAAGACTTCCAAAGCACAAGAAATCAAAGCAAGAATCAATAAATGGGATGGACTCAAACTAAAAAGCTTTACTTCACCAAAGGATACAATCAAGAATGTGAAGAGAGAGCCTACAGAGTGGGAGAAAATCTTTTCCACATGCACTTCAGATAGAGCACTTATCTCCAAAATTTATAAAGAACTTACAAAACTTTACAACAAAAATACAAATAACCCAATCAATAAATGGGTCAAGGACCTGGACAGACACTACAGAAGAAGACACACAGGCAATTAATAAATATATGAAAAAGTGTTCAATATCTCTAGTAATTAGAGAAATGCAAATTAAAACAACTCTAAGATTTTATCTTACTCCAATTAGAATGGCTTTTATCAAGAACACAAACAATAATAGATGTTGGTGTGGATGTGGGGAAAAAGGCACACTTTTACATTGCTGGTGGAGTTGCAAATTGGTGCAGCCACTCTGGGAAGCAGTATGGAGAATCCTAAGAAAATTTGGAATGGACCCACCTTTTGACCCTGTTATCCCATTCTTTGTTTATACCCAAAGGGCCTAAAATCAGCAAACTACAGTAACAATGTCACATCAATGTTTATAGAAGCTCAGTTCACAATAGTCAGATTGTGGAACCATCCTAGATGCCCTTCAACAGATGAATGGATAAAGAAACTCTGGTATATATACACAATGGAATACTATTCAGCCACAAAGAAGAATAATATTATGGCATTTGCAAATAAATGAATGGAATTGGAGAATATCGTGTTAAGTGAAATAAGTCAAGCCCAAAAAACCAAAGACTGAATGTTTTCCCTGATAAGTGGAGAATGATATATAATGGCAGGGGGTAGTGAGAGAAGAATGGGGGAACTTTAGATCATGTAGAAGAAAATGAGAGGGAGGGGGATAAGAAAAATGATGGAATGAGACAGACATCACTACCCTATGTACATGTATGATTACACAAATGGTATGAATCTGCATTGTGTACAATCATACAAATGAAATTATGTACCCCATTTGTGTACAATGAATCAAACTGCATCTGTGAAACATTAAAAGCTAAATTAAAAAAAAAGAGTGTCCCAAACAGGATATTTTGGAAGAGAAAGTTTAAACCTTCAAGAATGACCTGGAGACATAGTTTAGCCGTAGGGTACCTATGCCATGTAAAAGACCCTGGGTTCAAATTCCAATATCATAAAATAAAATGAAATTTAATCAGTTTTTAAGAATGTAGAATTACAGAACTAACATATCATGCATGCCAAGTAGAGGTGTGAGAACATATCTAGTAAAATTTAAAAGAGTGTAATCTAGTAAATTTATTTTGATTACTGAATGAACACTGAATTCATTCACTGAGAGAGCAAATAGAAAAAGAAAAGATCATTTACTCTTGTGCAGGAACAGAAGTAAAGTAAATGAAGAGTGTACATTTGGTGGTACAACCCTGGAGGTACTTGTCAGATTATTAGAACTCATTTCCTATAAACTCTGAGATAAACTTATCCGGAACTGGAGATATATCCAGAATAAGGATATATATTTTGGATTGAACCATATAGATAGCAGTTTAGATTAAAACATTGAATTCTAACTGGTGCAACCATATTTTTTCCCTGGACAACTCTTGTATAAATGTAAATAGTTCACTCTCTCACAGTCAAAAGAGGAAGAGAACTTCAGCAAGAATCCAACCATTGCTGATACCAGGATCTTAGACTTCTCAGACTCTATTGTTTAAGCCACCTAGTTTGTGAAATTCTTTGGAGCAGCCTGGACTACTATATTCTGAAAACCCTATCTCAAATGTTCTTTCTGCCCATCAAAGATTTTTTTGTTCAAAAATGTGAGTTGTTTCTCTATCATAAAAACATAATTATAGAATGAAAGCAGCTAATACTATTCTAGTAGTTTACTGATCTAATGCTATTTGTAAATATTTCAATTTTGTATCTGTTTACAAATATTTGTAAAGCTATATGCTTTAAATTAATCATCTAATGCATTTCCATAACAATATTGCATTTTACAGGTAAGAAAAATGAGACTTAAAAATGTTACATGAATTATTCTGAAATTCAAGTTACTGAGTGAGACAAAATTAGATCTCACTTCAAACTTGAACCCATGTTCCTGACAACTGTAAGCCTTTCTTTTACAGAAATGAATTTGGACCATTAAGATTCATGAGCATGATAGCTGCTCCTGTGCCTGTAATAATCGATACTAATGCAAATAGAGGCAAAAATGTCGAATCTGGCTTATTTACCACCTGTTTACAGTAGTTTATTTTGTCCAGGTTTTTCCCCAAGGTAGCTATACAATTACAATTTTGGAAACCTGTCTGTTGTATAACATTCAGCATAAGTAAAAGTTAACAGAGGCAGTTTGTCAACACCATCTGAAGAGCTTTAAAGCTCTGGAGTGCTATTAAACTATGAATTCATACCACATCTGTTGAATCACAACCAAAATTACAGAAGTAGATATCTTTTATTTTAACAAGTCTTCACATGGTTCTTAATGTGGCCACTCTGATCATTGCTAAGAACTGACAGTTGTAAACACCAGTATTCATTATTGAAGTAGAAATATGTCTAAACACATATAAAAGCTATCATGTTTGTATGTGTTTGTTGTGTCCAAGTAATATTTATGTCACATGAAGATTCATTTTGATCACTCAACTTGTCATGAGAGAGAAAATTTTAATTATGTATGCTATTGTACAAGAAAGAAAAATACTACTTTTGGAAATGTTTTACATGTATCATAACATTAACAGTGGCATTGATGTAACAATTAGAATAAGATAAAACATCGGTAAAGTCTAACTCACATACAGGATCATTTTCTACATCAAAAATATTCTTTTCTTAAAGTTTTCATTTAAAAAACAGTAGTTTATAAAATAATGCAGTAATATTAACAGTTAAGTTGCAAAATGTTCTTCAGGTTCCATGCAAATTTCAATAAAAAACCTTATTATTAATATATAAATTCAACACTTTATAGTCTCTTGGCATATGTAGAACATTTTAGACGGTCTTTGTTTCATTTTTAAAAACCATAATTTCCCATTTCTTCAGACTGAAATAAACATTCTGTCAAAACAGTTATCCATTTTCAAAAGGTGCACTCTTTAATAGATTGTCTTTATCATCTAAAATATTCATACTTCTATAATTAACAACTGTTTTGAGATGCATAGTAAGTAACAGAAATTACCACTTTAAGCCGCTAGTCTTTACGTCATCTTTTGAACTGTTTGAGAGTTTCATCCTGACACTGGAAGAGAATGATATCTAGAATGATGCTAAATAAACCACTGCTAAGTATAATCATAAAAAATACCTGTGCATGACTAGCTTACATTGTTGTAACTGCATTTGTCACTTCTCCAAGGAGGAAAATAAGTAAATTACCAGTAAATTTCTCTTTGAGGAAAAAGACAAAAGTCTCTTTGAGACATTTGGATAAAGTAAAAACAAGTCAGTTTTTGATACACATTTATGAATCACAAGACAGAAACTCAAAGTGAGAAAAATATTTTTCTTTAATTTACATAAATAAGATTAAATTTTCACCACCAGGTTGACAGATATTCGATCTGATTCATCCATGGTGCACACTCAACCCTGAGATGTGGGCATGTCAAGATTCTAGAGTCTCAGATCATCAAATCTTTGAGAAGGAGACTATTTTCCCTTAGTCAGAGATGTATACTTGTCACCAACTGGCAGCTTAAACTACTGGTCCACGTTAACAAGGCACCTCTGAGTCCTGCAGCTCCAAGCCTCTTGTCACACTGAGGAAACTGGGATCTTTTACAAGGTTGAGAACCCTGATACTTAGGGACCAACCACTCTAAATACATGACAGAAGTAGTCTGCTTTTAAACAAGGCAACTCTTTGGATGTTTTGGAGAAAGAATCCCATTTCTCACTATCGAGGACTCCACAAAACTCTAATACTCTAATGTGGAATCCTTTACTGTTCTTTCTCAAAACCTTTCCTTGAGGGCTGGTGTTGTGGTTCAGTGGTAGAGCGCTTGCCTAGCAAGTGTGAGGCACTGGGTTTGATCCTCAGCACCACATATAAATAAATGAATAAGGGTCTATCGACATCTAAAAAAATTATTTTTTAAAATACCTATCCTCAAGAAGTTTAGGTTTGGAGCATGAAAACCAGTAAATTTTCAAAGACACTTTTGCTTTCAACGTAAATTCCTTACCTGAGAAAATAAAGCACAAACTTACCTTCTCCAATGGGAGAAATATAAGAGAAAATGCAGAAATAAATTAATATAAAATATGAAAATCTATGATATGTCTAAAATATTTTGATTAAGATTTGAAATTTCAAATACATGATCAATATTATTTGTCATTAGGGAAATGCAAATTAAAACCATGGTTTGGCACTGATATTAGAATCATTAAGAAATAAAAAAAAGTTGATACCAGGAGTTGGTGAGGATGCAGAGAAACTGGAATTCTCAAATACTGCTAGTGAAAGTAAAAATACTAGCAACTTTAGAAAACAGTTGGAATTTCTTAGAAATTTAATAAATTAAGCATAATTTTAAAATTCCAGAAAATGCAGTATAGACCTACCCTACCTACTGCACCCTTTGCATATTTTTAGGTGAAAAACTAGGTTCATACATACACCTCTACACAAATATTTATAATGACCTTATTTGTAATCATGGAAGACTGAAAATGGCCTGTGAGTTCCTCAAGTTGGCAATGATTAAATAAACTAAAAACCACACAATGGAACTCTAAACTGAAGTAAAATGCATATAGGCAACAACACGAATTGAACTCAGATATTGTGCTTAATAATCAAAGACAGATGCAAAATACTACATACTATACAATTACATTCATATAGCATTCTAAAAGAGAAAAAAAACTACAGAACAAAAAACAGATGTGTTATTAACAGGGACAGGATGAAGAAAGGCACTAACTATCAGGTTCACAGTATTACACACCAAAGGGGTGAATTTTATTGCATATAAATGATATGTTAACAAAATGGGAACACTTAAATATAACAATGTTATAGAAATAATTTAGGGTCTTTTGATTGGCTTCAAAACCAATGTGAATGACTGATTGAGTTGATTGCTCACAAGATAAGGCAAACTTATGAAATAGTAATGAATATTTAGAGTCAAGATGAAAGATGAATGGTACTAACCTTTATTTTAATTGAGATATGAAGTATTAAGTGATAGTTATATTCTTTCAACAATTTGGGTAATCTTTTACTTTTAAAATTGATAAATATCTTGGGCTGGGGTTGTGGCTCAGTGGTAGAATGCTTGCCTACCATGCATTAGCCCTGAGTGTGATCCTCAGGACAACATAAAAATAAAATAAAGGTATTGTGTCCCCCTACAACTAAGAAATATATACATAAAAATTTAATAGATATATATTTAGTTTTATCTATTTTTAATATGAAAATTTAAACAAATTAGAAAATTTTTAAAGAAAAATTAAGAAATTCAAAATAAAGGATAATCACTATATAGAGAAAATCAAGGCCATAATTTTCTTCTAAATTTTTCCAATTTTCCCCTATTTTTTTTGCCTTTTATTATTTTGCCTTCTTATATTTTGTGTTTGAATAGTTGTTTAGTTATATGAACACAAACGTACACACAAATACTACTGCACACTGTATATATGTGTGTAGATATTGTAGATGATGTAATACCTATATAAAGATGCATATGTATATACCTGTTTATTATTTTGTAATATACTTTTTTCTTCTAGTTTTAAATTATGACATTTTTAGGTTTTCATAACATCATTTTAATGATTAAATAATGTTCTTCAGTCTATTATAACATAGTTATTTAATCAATTTATCTTATTTTTTCAAAATTGCAGGGCTGAAGTATTTAAATTTAGGAATATTTTTATAGATATTATAGTAAAACTTTAAGAAGACAAAAGGAATTTTAAGCTGGAAAATAGTCACATTTATCATCCTACATTCTGGTTGAAAGTTTAAAAGAATACAATTTCTGAAATGTTGTCTGGAACAATTTTTATTTGCACTATGTTCTAACTGTCTTCAAAGTATTCTCAAAAATATTTTCCTTACATTTCTCTTCATCCCTTTTAGAAATCTTGTACAAGCACATGTCTCAGTCAAGTTTTCTTATCATGAAAGAAAATACATTACTGGAAAATTAACAATACCATCTGGAAATAAAGTAGAAGGGAGAATTCATTAATTTGCTTTAGTTATAAAAATAAATAGGACTGTTTTAGTCTCGAAGAACCCATCCTTCCCTATCATCTGAAGAGTTCAGTGGCTATTTGTCTTTAATCTAGGAAGAAGCTCTAAAATTATATAACTATTAAACACATGAAGGAAGGAAGGGAGGGAGGGAAGAAGGGAGGGAATGAAGACAGAAGGGGATGGAGGGACTAAGAAAGGGAAGGAGGGCCGATGGGAGCCAGGGAGAAAATTTGCCACCTAGTATCAAGAACCTATGATAATTATGTTTACTGGAGACATGCACCTCCAACCCA
This sequence comes from Sciurus carolinensis, assembly GCF_902686445.1. Classification (NCBI taxonomy): domain Eukaryota; kingdom Metazoa; phylum Chordata; class Mammalia; order Rodentia; family Sciuridae; genus Sciurus; species Sciurus carolinensis. Next base: position 120,156 of record NW_025920184.1, read on the forward strand.
AAGAAGACTTCAGATCCTGTAAAAGTAGGGAGTAAAATCTTTAATAGATTTGATTCTCATGGTCAGTATTTGTTAAATATATAAGTACATTTTACTCAACTGGACAGTAGTCAAACTAATATACCATTATCCACTGTAAAGTTTAAGTACGATATAACTAAACTTGAAGAAGACATTTGTCCTATTTTCTGTTATAATCACTTAGCGATAAAAAAATAATTATTATGTAAACATAATAAATTAAAGCATCTTAAATTATTTAGCTAAGATTTAAAGAATAAAAAAATTAAAGAGGCAATTCAAATAGTCATCATTACAGATATTAAAATAATACAGTTTTAGGGCTGATGTTGTTATTCAGTGGTAGAGCACTTGCCTAATACATGTGAGGTACTGGGTTCGATCCTCAGCACAACATAAAAAATAAAGTTATATCCACCTACAACTAAAACAATATTTTTAAAAAAGATAATACAATTTTAATGTTGTTCAATTAATTTACCAACTCCACCCTGAGCCAAGTTACATCCTCTCAATTGAATAAAGCTAAAAATAAGATGTGATATGCTTATCTTATAAAATGAATATATACTTTAATTCTATAAAATTTTGGTAAAATTTTCCACTGTACTTGCAAATATATCCTTTCATAAGTTTGATTCATTTATTATTTTACTTTCAGAATAATAGAAAAATTATTCTTAGTTTATAATCTTTATATCATACCATTTATTTCAATTTCATACTTTCTCTTTAGTCCTGAACAATCTTTCAAAAACAATACAAATAATTAAGTCAATTCATTGTCATTTTCCTTCTCTGACAATCATGCTTTTAAAATCTATGTATGATTAAATATGATTAAAAATGATAAATATGATTAAACATTCTGTTTCCTTTAACCTATTTTTATAATAGACATATAATAGGCATTTATTTATACTCAAATTTCTCTTCTTTATGCTCTTGCTTGAGGAAGATAAAGTTAAAAATTTGATGTAGTCATTATTTCATAATTCTCCTCACTTAGAAGCCTGGTTATTGCTCCCTTGCCGAGAAAAAATGTCCAAATGGTTAATAATTCTTATTCACTTTATTTTATTTAGTTTCATTTTTCTTATATTATGACAAAGAACAGTCATAGATATACAAATATTTTCCCCTTTATGTTCCCCACACCCATGTGGCAATATTCAGTGTTCACCATCAATTTTTCTCAAGTAATTTCAGCTATAGTTTAAGACCCCACCATCAATCTAGTTGTCCCATGGTGATCATTTGTATCTGATCAAAATGTGAAAAGTAAAAAATCATACTGGATGGTCATTAACAATCATCATTAATAACATCACCATGATTGTTAAATTTGTTTTTTAAAGTTATTTATTTATTTTTTGCAGACTGCATTTTGATTCATTGCACACAAATGGGATACATCATTTCATTTCTATGGTTGTGCACGATGTAGTTTCAAACCATTCGTGTAATCACACATGTACTTAGGGTAACGATACCTGTCTTATTCCACCATTTTTCATACCCACCCTCATTTCCCTTTACGTAATCTAAAGTTCCTCCATGTTCTCATCCCCCGCTCCCTCTCTCCCATTATATATCATCAAATAGAGAACCTATCTCCAAAATTTCTAAAGAACTTACAAAACTTTACCCCAAAAATGCAAAGAACCCAATCAATAAATGGGTCAAGGACCTGGACAGACACTTTATAGAAGACATACAGGCAATTAATAAATATATGAAAAAGAGTTCAACATCTCTAGTAATTAGAGAAATATAAATTAAAACAACTCTAAGATTTTATCTTACTCCAATTAGAATGGCTATTATTAAGAACACAAACAATAATAGATATTGGCATTGATGTGGGGGAAAAGGCACACTTTTACATTGCTGGTGGAGTTGTAAATTGGTGCAGCCGCTCTGGAAAGCAGTGTGGAGAATCCTCAGAAAAGTTGGAATGGACTCACCTTTTGACCCAGTTATCTCACTCTTTGGTTTATACCCAAAGGACTTAAAATTAGCATACTACAGTAACACAGACACATCAACGTTTATAACAGCTCAATTCATAATAGCTAGATTGTGGAGTCAACCTAGATGCCCTTCAACAGATGAAGGGATAAAGAAATAGTGGTATATGAAATATTATTCAGCCATAAGGAAGAATAATATTATGACATTTTCAAATAAATGGATGGAATTGGAGAATATCTTGCTAAGTGAATTAAACCAAAAAACAAATGCTGAATGTTTCCCTTATAAGTGGATGATGACTGTTAAATTTCTAAGACAGACAATTCAAAAAGGGTTCAAAAAGGAAAAGTTGAGATATTAATAAAATTATCTGTGCTTCTTGAAGAGACGACACATTAGAAAAGTATTCCTTTGTATTAAATATCACAAAAATCTAATACTTATGACTCCATGATTGGTAGTCTTTTGTGTTCATCATACAGTATACATGGCAATTCCTAACATATGGCAGGGTTACAATAAATGGAGGTTAAATAATTTAAATATTTACAAAGCAATAGTAATGAGATATTCACAGTCCCAGGATATTCAGAGTATTTTTACCGCAGGGAGCTTATCTTTTGGGATACCTGAGCCTCTGCTATACACAGTGTTCTCATTTTAAAATAGAAAAATGAGAGTGTCTTTTATTTTATTGTAAACAAATGGGATACATGTTGCTTCTCTGTTTGTACATGGAGTCAAGGCATACCATTTGTGTAATCATAAATTTACATAGGGTAATGTTGTTTGATTCATTCTGCTATTTTTTCCCTTCCCCCCACCCCTCTTTTCCCTCTATACAGTTCTTCCTTCCTCTATTCTTGCCTCCCTCCCTAAACCTAACCCTAACCCTAAACCTAACACTAACCCCCTCACATCCCCCATCATGTGTCATCATCCGCTTATCAGCAAGATCATTCTTCCTTTGGTTTTTTGAGATTGGCTTATCTCACTCAGCATGATATTTTCCAATTTCATCCATTTTCCTGCAAATGCCATAATTTTATCATTCTTTATGGCTGAGTATTATTCCATTGTGTGTGTGTGTGTGTGTATATATATATATATATATATATATATATATATATATATATCACAGTTTCTTTATCCATTCATCAATTGAAGGACATCTAGGTTGGTTCCACAATCTGGCTATTGTAAATTGAGCAGCAATGAACATTGATGTGGCTGTATCTCTGTAGTATGCTGATTTTAAGTCCTTTGGTTATAGGCCAAGGATTGGGATAGCTGTGTCAAATGGTGGTTCCATTCCTCCATTCTGAGGAATCTCCATACTGCTTTCCAGAGTGGCTGCACTAATTTGCAACCCCACCAGCAATGTATGAGTGCACCTTTTTCCCCACATTCTCGCCAACACCTATTGTTGCTTGTGTTCTTGATAATCGCCATTCTAATTGGGGTGAGATGGAATCTTAGGGTAGTTTTGATTTGTATTTCTCTTATTACTAGAGATGTTGAACATTTTTTCATATATCTGTTGATTGCTTGAAAGTGTCTATTGCCATGTAATCTTATGGTAAAGATTAATGTTTCTGCTGTGCCTTTCAATGTTCACTAAAAGTTGTTATTTACGAACACATCAAAGGTAGCAAATTAATCCATCAATATTTAGAAAATTCATCCTTGCTTTCTGAAAGACTCAATTTTATAAACATCAAATCTGAAAAGCATGAATTAAAATTTTGATCCTTTTAGACTGTTTTAAGAAATCTGGCTGAAGTTCCTACCATAAGAGCTCACAGAAGTGTATACATGAGAGAATGGTTTATTTATTCTGTGAATTTTAGGCTGCTAAACAATTTAGACCAGGTGACAGGTGCCTTAGCTGTTTTCTACATTTCATTTTATATTATGCCTCATATTGGTTTTGTTTATAGAATTTAAACATTTGTTTCAACTGACTGTTTGTTTGGGTTCTTGGTATTCTTCCTTATGCTAGAAATCCTAAAGAGCGGGGCTCACACATTTGTCCCTTCAGGAGACATAGAGGATAGATAAACTACAGGTTAGATGGAATGGAAAAAGTCTTTCTCCCCAGAGGTAATCAGCATGGAATTTCAAAAACCTTCAAACCATAAATATTTGCTTGTAAAACTAGAAAACTTTTCATTATATCCCTTAAGTTAGTACCGTAATCTATCTAATCAAAATGTACTTTATACCAAGAGCAAAAATGGCATGGAAATTATAACTTCCAACTATAACTTTCAACACAGTGCAAAATATTTTACTCTGCTATATCAAATTAGAAATATATGAATGTGGCACAAAATAAAATTATAAGAGATAATTTCCCAAACTAAAATCAATGTTATTATTTGCAATTATTAAAATATTTTAAAGCACTAAAAGAGTTTCTGTCTTTAATTTAGATATTCTTAATGATTCTATTTTTCACATTAAATACGTATACACATGGTTAAAACTACAATGTGCTTATTTGTATTTTTCTGGTTATTGAACAAATCCTGCAATATGGGCAGTTAGCCTACTGCAGTAGTTCTGATGCCAATATTTTATACTTCATTAAAATGATAAATGTGTCTAAATATTCCATTAGAAAAAGTATTTTTTTCAGAAAAATAATCCATAGGAAAACAGTTTTATGGTCATATTTAATTCAAGTCAGACTTTTTATATCCCCAGAAATAATTATCTCAGTACCTAGGTACACAGACATTAACAGTTCAAAGCATTATCACAATGAAGTTAATTACATAAACTTGAAGAATAAAATAATTAAAGCTCCTAAGAATAGTGAACAAACCACTTAGCTAAATTCTACAGTGAACAGTTACTTTAATCTTTTTGTGGCTTTATCTTATTATAATCTTATTTGCATTTTAAGTACTATATTCATCAAGTCTCCTACTCAAAATATGATAGGGTATCACAAAGTTTCTCACGTTCAAAGGGGTTCACTTTGATAAGAAGTATTTTTCCAAGCATAAACATGGGTTCGCAAAACGGATGCTCAATTTGCATTCCTTCTATTTATAACTTTGGGAACACATTTGGTGTAACCAGATAAGTTGTATAAGGATGAGAATATGCAAAACTTAACCCATCCTAGACCAGGGTTCATTTTTACGAGTCTTCTTTATATTTTCTGATCAGAGAAGATATTTTACCTCAATAAATGCTGAATAAGTTTAGCTACGCATGTTCCAGAACAGGAATATACCTGAACAGCTGGAAATAGAATCCACAGTCATGACTCTGAATGCCAGGTAAGTGCATCCTTCTAGGAATAGTAGTGCAGAGGTCAAAGCTCTTTATCAAACCACCTAAGTGAGGTGGGACCAGTCATCCCCTGCTACATTTCATAAAATAACTTCTCACCCAGCACTAATTGTAATAGTCTTAGTGAGAAAATTGTGTGTGCATTTTCTTCATTAATCTTCATTTTAAAAGCAAAGCATGAAAAGTGCTGCTAACTGCTAACAGCCATTCTCATTTCATTTCCTCTATGATTTGGAGAAAAGGCCTCAGGTTTTCTTAAATCAGTTCAGGAGTGAACAGAATGTTACTTTATGTGCAATAATTAACCTCAAGCATTTAAAAAGAAAAATAAAGCCCCTAAAACATATAATGAGTATTTTAAAGGACCTGAGAAATTATATGCTATGATTAACTCTTTATTATTATATTGTTACTTATCCCACTTAAACCAGAGCCTTTTTCTTAATAAGGTGTACAGTTGGCATTTCTCAAGAATTCATTATTGTTTTGTTACCATAAAGGAGATCATTTTGGATTACCTCTGCTTTTTGTGTTTTAATTTTATAAAAAAAAAAGACAGCTAAATTGGTAGAATATAAAAATTATTAAACCTGGAAGTGAGTTTCTACACCAGATCTCTCTGTAAACTCGTCATTTGAAATTTCTACTGTGAAACTTCATCTGAGGCAGTTGCTCTAGTCTATTGTCTTCCAAATGTCACTACCAGCTGTGTTCCTAGAAAATTCAACAGAGATCATGGTTTATGATCTAGTTTCTTTTTTTTTTCTATTTCCAAATTACATTTTCTTCTTCATCCTTTTGCAGAACTTGTAAGTGTATTAGAGCTATCAAAAAAATGAAAAATTCATGCCTTCAACATTTCTTAGAGAAAGTTGAATAAATCTGATGTAGCATGACACAAATGAGAAGTTTCATTAAAAAATGTAGTTATTTAACTTAATTTTGGAGTAGATATACAAAAATTATTATTTCAAAGATAAGTCATAATAAGAACTAAATTGTAGGGCAATATTATATTACCTATATTTATTTACATGTTTATATGTTTATTGATTTAAAATAGAATTTTGTTTTATTAAGAATAGTCTCATTTATATCATTAAATATTAATCTATTGCCAGAATTAATTACTCAACTATTCCTTTGTCAACTATTAGTTATGCCAGACCCTGGGTTACAGACTATTAATTAAATATTAGGAAAGCAGGTATACTCTCCATCTTCATAGAACATAACATTTATTGGGAAAGCAGAAAAAAAAAGGAAATTATCAGACAAGTATTTAGTAACTATGACAAGACTCAGAAGGCAGAGTACTATAAATACATAGAATATGATATGACCTAGTTTGGAAGAACTGCTGAAGGCTACTTGTAGCAGGGCATTTGATCTGATATATGACATTTGCACAAATAATGTTGAACTAGCAATTTGTGTGCGTGTGTGAGTGTGTGTATGCAGATGAGAGTGGGATAATGCCAGAAAGAAAACTGCAGGATTCTAGGTCACAAAAGGTGCACAGACCATGGGGCAGGAGGAAGTATAGGACTCCCAACAAACAATGCTAACCTTGGCTGAGAATGGACAGTAGGATGGATTTGGTAGAACGTGCAAGAACAACGCTCAAAAGAGATCCACAAATTCCTTATAAGGAAATACAATAACCTTGTTCTTTATCTTTAGAATAATAGGAATCTAGTAAAAAACTCAGAAGTAGAAGAATGACAGGCTCTGAATTTTGTTTTCAAGATAATATTATATGGTATGGAAAACTGAGAGAAAGCAACCAAAACAGGATATGTTGAAAGGTACTGGAGTAGTCCAAGTAAAGAATAATGGTAGCCAAGACTAGGGAGAAAATTTAACAAATTATGAGGGTAGTTTTGTAGAGGTGAAAAAAGGATCAAAAAGGAGGAGAATGATAGGATGTTGAAGAATAAAAGTAAACAATATATTATAGAAATAACCAGGCAAACTAGAAATTTGTAAAATCATGGTTGATAGAATACCTTCAATGTTAAATACAATGAGCCAGTGTGTGAATGTGGGTGTAGGTGTGTGTGCGTGTGAGCACACACATGTGCACGCATGTGCAAATGTTAGAGTCAAAGTTTATCAATGGACTTACTCTCTCGTCAATTTCTAACATATGCAGATATGCAGTGCTTCATAGAGGATATTAAGATTAGAGCAGATTGAAAAAGCACAGTAATACGGTAACTTAATTAGGGGACCAATTCATTGCCACTGCAAATTTTTCTCTGAAACAATCTGCATGTGCATTTTAGAGTAGCAGGCTTTTCTACACTCCGTCCATTGCTGACACGAACATTAACCTTATAAAAACACAGAGTGAATATCTAATACCAGGGTGGTGGACTATTAGAACCTCCAACTAATGTCTCTAATAACCTACTATGTGAAAGCTTTACTCTTTATTTTTTCTTTTCTTTTTTCTTTTTATAAAGAAATTATAAATCTGGCATAAACATCTGTGATAAGCATCTTATTTGGAAGCAAGAACAACTCTGTCTAGATCAGATTCCTAGAGTTTCTTCTTAAAGTTATAGGGGAACTATTTAAAATTTTACATTAAAGAATAATTCTATTAGACCAAAATTTCAGTGAATTTATATACATGTATCTGAACTCATATATACATATTTATATATAAATATGTATATATATACATATATATATATCAGAAGAACACCTTCAATTTTACTCTCAATTTCCCCATTTAATTTTCCAGTTACCTAACTAAAGAAAACAACTGACAGACTTTAACATTAGAACTCCAATAATGTAAGACAATACTGATTAATTCTTGACAGAAAGTTGAGATATCTCTCAAATAATTAGTCTTAAAAATGATCATTAATGCCATGTATAATTCCAGTCATAGTCAGTGTTTTTTTCAGGTAACCAACATGTATCATGTGAGTTCCAACTTCGATGTTAAACACTAAGACAATACTGGTTGAATAATAATTTGGAGACTTGTAAATACACACACAAATAAAAAATGAAAATATAGAATTATCATTTCAAGATCGATCCTTCCCAATTAGGACTAAGTAAATTAAAATAAAATCCAGCCAATTTGTTTGGTACTTCTATAACAAAACAAAAACTGTTTTGCATTCTAGACTGTCATAACTCATATTTTTCAAATCCAAAATCCAAAATCTACTTAAGTCTAATCCGAACTATACCAAACTGGAACATTTCCAAAATTATTTTTCCTTCATTTCTCGTTCTCAGCACATTGGCAAACATAACATATTAACCACCAATATCTGCTTATATATTTTTTGTAATGTAGGAGTGTTAAGAGGCATTTGATCTATATACATTATTATAAATTTACTATTACAGAAAACTATATTTTTTACCTATCCTCTTTCTTAATCATCTCAATTACAATATCCAGAATAAACTTTTAAAATACTCCTTGATTACAATTCTTATATTTGAAAAAAAAAGAACAAAAATAAAAGAAAACATATCACAAGCAAAAAGCAAGTGTAAACACCACTACCAACAACAAAAATCTTTCCAAATTTCTCATTGTTAATTTAAGCTTATAGTTTAAAACAAATTTTAGTAAGTATAAGAACATAAAAATCCAGATTCAGATTCTCATTAAATTGATATGAAGATCTCCAAAATGCACGCGTTAGCAAAGATTTTAAACAATTCTAGCATTACCAGTTCTAGACTACACTTTGAGAAACTTAATTCTAAGTCTTGCTTACTTTTAACTTTTGTGAACAATCTCCTCTAAAAAAAAAAATTCATTTTTCTGATTTTGTTATGATACTGTCCATTTTCCAAAATTTTACTTTCCATAATACCTAATCCCCTGCAAAATCTCAAAAACTCTATTCATTTTCATATACACAATAAAACTTTCTCTGCTTAGTCCCAGTCAAAATTAGTCTTTCTCCACTGTGCAGTGATAAGAGTTGTATATGACATTCATTACATACTGCCTATACAGTTTCCTATTACTATAACAAAATGCCACAGCTTTTAAAAGTTAAAAAAAGAAAAAAACACAACCCAGCCATGTATTACTCATAATTCTGTAGGTCACAAATCCTCCATGGTGTGCCTGGGTTCTTTGCTCAAGCTGCAATCAAGGTGTCATCTGAAGTTTATTATTCACTTCTAAGTTCATTTTTGTTAACGGTAGAATTTAGTTCCTTGTATTTTGAGAACCAAAAACCCCACTTTTATGCTGTCAACCAGTAACACTCTCAGATCCTCAAGGCTTCTCTCAGGTCCTTGAGCCACAGTCCCCTTCATATCAGCAACAGAGAACCCCTTCATGTGGAATCTTTTCACTCTTCTAATCTCTCTGACTCTCTGCTCTTACCAGATGAAGAAGACCATCTGCTTTTAAAGGGTCCATGTGATTGGGTCAAGTCTACCTGGATAACATACTTACCTTAAAGTCAACTTTGTCACATAAGCTAAATTCACAATTCCGGGAATTATTTAGGATATGTGTACACTACGTAGCTGAATCTTAAAGGACGTCTTAGCATTCTTTCATTTATTCTTTTGAAAATTATTTTTCTCCTTCTTAAATATAAGTTCATAAAAAACCCAGATGATGCATTTTATATTTTTGTATATCATAGATCACCTGTCCTATTGCTTTACACACAAAACAAAAAATTCAATAAATAATTCTTGAAAAATGGAATTTCATGTGATAACCTCTTTCTTGATACTTTAAATTTAACTGTATTAATAGAGTTGGGTCTAGCAAAAGTAAATGTATAGTCAGGAGATGGAAGCCTTCACTAACCCTATATGCTAAGTTCTCTGTGGTCTTGATCTGTGAATGATAACACCACCCACCAAAGTTCCTTGGTGTCAGAAGACAGAGCAAAAGAAATGATCCAGAAATGAAACACAAAGGACTTACAGAAATGAACAACTCATTAGTGTTCTGATGACAACTTTTGCAAGTGACATAATATATGAATAACTAGAGCTCTCAACTGAATAGAGAAAGAAAAGTGAGAGAAAAAATCTGTTCAGTAATTATAAGCTATTGTTTTCCTAATTTGATGGAAACTGTAAACTCACATATACAAGCAGATCAGTGAACTCCCAGACTAAGAAATACAAAAAGACCCACAAGACACACAATAATGGAACTTCGTACACATGAAAACAAATCTTGAAATGAGGAAAAATCTTAAAACATATCCAGAGAAGTAGACAACTTGTAAAGAGAATTTGTAAGTGAAAATCTTTAAACTATGATAAATTCAGAACAAATGCCCTCATTGACAAATTCTACCAACGATTTAAAGAGAAGCCTACATCAATTCTATGTAAAGAAGTCCAGAATACTGACATGGAATAATATTCCCCTATTCATGCAATTATTTTATGTGATGTAATTATCTCAATATAGAAACTAGTGAAATACAATGAAAGAAAATAAAACTGCAGATCATAAATTTCACGAATACCTGTAAAATCTCTCAATAAAATACTGAGAAATGAAACCCCAATGAAAATATACTAATTACAAAGCAGGATTTCACCATTTGAAAATCAATACAGTATTTTATAATAACAACAGTCTAAAAAAGATGAATCATATGGTTATTTCAGTAGACGGACAAAATTCAATGTCAATTCATGATAGTAGCTTTGAGTAAACTGCGAATAAAGAGAATTTCCACGACCTAATAAAAAAGTTACAAAAAATTTTTGGTTAATATTTTAATGGTGAATGACTATAAAGTCTTTCTCTTATAGTCAGCATGGCAAAATGCCTACTCTTACCACTTCTATTCAGTATGACAGAAGGTTTTAACCAAAGCAATAAGCCAGGAAAAAGCAATGAAGTCATTGAGATTAGAAATAAAGGACCAAAAACTAAATGTATTAGCATGCAGAATAATCATGTTTAGAAAACTACAAAAAATCTTAAGAAATAAGTGTTAAATTAAGCAATGTTGGAGGATATAAGAAATAAACGTAAATCAATTACAGGTACCTATACCAGACAAAAAACAATTGGAAATAAAATGTGGAAAATATTACCATTTATACTAGGGTGACAAATAAATAAATATATAAAGTTAATTCTAATAACTATGTAAGACTTGTACTCTGAAAATTATGGAATATTCTTAAATTAAAGACTTTAAGAAAGAATACTGTAGTATTAGTCATGAATTATAATACTCAAAATTGTATGGAAGTCAATATTACACATATTAAAAGATAGCTACAATGAAATCCCACTCACATTCCAGTAGAGTTTGTTTGGGTTTGCTTTGTTTTATCCAGAAGTTCAGAAGCTAATTCTAATATTCACACAAAAATGTAAAGAAACTGAAATAGCCCAAACAGCTCTGGGAAGAAACAAAAATAAAAGAAGAGTTAAAACTACTGACATTTCAAGACTGATTATAATCTACAATAATACAGTTAGTATGACATGTGTATAAAGATATAAAAGTAAATAAAGTGGAATACAGAGTCAGATAATAGATTCTCACAGATATAGTCTATAGATGTAGGTACCAAGACGATCAAAGGGAGAAAGGATTGTCTTTTGAACATACTGTACAGGAAGAATTCCATATTCTTATATAAATACATAAATTTTAATCCGTATCTCATGCCAGATACAAAAGTCAATTCAAGGTCAATTGTTAGCATGGATCAGTAGTTGTCTGGACAGAGTTGGGCATGAGGTAGGAAATGCCAAGAGGCACAAGGAAATTACTGAAATGATAGATGTGTTCATTATCTTGAACTTAATAGCATGTACCCTATGTATACATCAAAGCTTAACAAATTATGCATTTTAAATATGTGCATTTTAACATATGTAAATTATATGTCAATTAATCTGTTTTGTAAAGTGGAGTCAGAAATGGAGAACTGAGAAGACACCTCCTGAGAAATGGTGGAGTCTCCACCATGAGCAGGTGTCCTTCATCAGCGAGAGAATGCAGGACAGGAAAGTTGAAGAACATTCGTTAAAGGTATTCTGCACCTTCAACTATGAGACATCCTAAACAGAAAGGAGGTAAGACGGAAACTCCCTGAAAACTTCTGACTTTTAGCTACAAAAACAAGTCAGGGGAAGTGAGCCAAGACAAACCTATAGGCATTCAGGGGTTTATAAACTAAAAGGTCATTACCTGCTCAATGCAGAGGGAGTGGCGATAGTGCTAAAGATTATCCAGGGTTTGAAATTTGGCAACAGATGGCAAAGCAAAGAGAGCATCCCAGCAAATGAAAAACCTGGCAGCTGAGCTACAATGCATAGAGAGACACCCCGCAGTTCCAAAAACTGGCAGTGTCTCTGTGAACCCAAGCAGATCTCTGGAATCACAGCAGTGCTTAGGACCTAAAGCTTGTGTATCAGAATGATCTGAGTCTGCACTAAAACACTCCAGCCAGTGTTAAAACAGATTAAACCAAAACTTCAAAAGGAACTTGCAAATTACAGATTTCCCCTAGTCTTTCTGTCTGACTTATAAAAGGTTTGTATTTCTTTCTGGGTCAGATATAATTTTAGTCTCCATTGTCATCTATATTTTCATTAATATCAAATATAGGTTTGATCTTCTCAGTACAAATTCCAAGAATCTAACATATTTTAATCAAAATACTTGAATAATAGAGTTTAGCAGAAATATTTGAAGAGATATTTCCCATCTACTTAAAATTTCATAAATGACATTAACCCTCAAATTCAAGAATTTCAAAAAAACTCATTCAGAGCAAGTAAAAGCAACTCTTATGAGCGTCATAGTGAAAACATCAAAACTCAAAGATAAAATACAGATATCAAAAGTACTCACAGGAACTGGGCGTGGTGGTGCACACCTGTAATCCCAGTGGTTTGGGAGTCTGACACAGGAGAAGCACAAATTCAAGGTCAACCTCTGCCCAGTAGTTAAGCACCCCTGGGTTCAATCTGTGATACTAAACATAAATAAATAAAAAGAAAGAAAATAGGAAAATAGCACACCATCTATAAGGACAGAATAATAGGAACAATGCTTTTCTTATCTAAAATAATGAAGAAATAACAAGGGCAAGAAGACAATAGAATTAAATTTTCAAAAAGTGCTAGCAGAAACAAAATGTCAATGTCAAATTTTATTTCTATTGAGTATATCATTCAAAAATTAAACTAAAATAAAGAAATATTCAGAATGACCAAAGGTGAGAAAATTCATCTTAGGTTCACTTGTATTAAAGAAATACTAAATAACAAGCTCAGCATTAAGAAAAATAATATCAGATAGAACTCTGGTTTTATAAGAAAGAATAAGGGAAAGAAAGGAAATAAAAGGATTCTACTTTAAGGTTCTAAAATGTTTATCCAATCATTAAATAATATTGGATATTAGATTGTTTAACATGAAGATAGAAGCAACCACTAAAAATAGAAGCAACTACTAAAATCACAAAGATATAATTAAAATATAATGAAGTGAAAATTTATTAATAATATTCAATTAACTCCAGAAAAAGATAGACTAAGGGAAAGTAGAACAAAGAACAACCAGGATAAATGTATAATTGTACCAAGTTTGGAGATCTAAACTCAATATAGCAATAATTATACTGAATGTGAATGAAAAAAATATCCCACTTAGAAGTTTAAGAGTATGAAACTGGAATAAAAATGTGTTTTATAGTTAGAACAGTTTGAATTTAAACATTGATATTTGAAAAGACTAAGAAAAAATAAATGCTCTAAAAATATTAGATAGAAGAAAATTGATTTAACTATATCAATTTAAGTCAAAGTAGACTAAAAGATAAAGATATTTACCTAAAAAGTGATACTGCATAATAGTAGAAGGATGAATCCACCAGGAACATATGGTGAGACTAAATGTGTATTCACTAGAACTTCAGAATAAACCAAGAAAAATTGACAGAATTAAAGGAAGAAGTAGCAAGCTACCTCTCTAACTGTAAAATACCTATTTCTTTCAATGGTTTACAAACATTCACCAAAGTAAACTAAATATTCAGCTATAAAACATATCAATTATTATTAAGATTTGAAATGAAAGAATATGTCTGATCACAAGTGTATAAATTTAAGCATCAATAAGATATCTAGACACTCCCTTGTATGTCTAGATACTCCCACAGCCTGTTGAGTAACACATATGTAAAATAACTCACATGAGAAATTGGAAAATATAGTAATTGAAAATTCATAAGATGCCATGTAAAATCTGTGACATACTAAGACTCTTAGACTTTTAATTTCTTAAAGGGAAGTGCATAGATTTTTAATGTTTGTTTTGAACGCTTTGAAAATACAAACTCTGAAGCATAAGTACAAATTTGCAATACATATCAAGAAATGCAAATTAAAACAACAATGGGATTCCACTACATACCCATCGAATGGCCAAAATTTCACATACTGACCCTGCATAGCCAGTATAAGGATATGGAGCAACAGGAACTCTAGTTCATTGCAGTGGGCATGCAAAATGTTACAATTACTTTGGAAGCTAGTTTAGCAGTTTCTTATGGAACTAGACATAATCACCATATGCTCCAGAAATCACACTACTTGCTATTTACTCAAAAGAGTCGAAAACATGTCCACACAGAAACCTTCACAGGGATATTTATAATGGCTTCATTAATAACTGTCCAAACTTGGAAGCAATCAAGATATCCTTCAAAAGGTGAGGATATAAACTAGTACATTCATACAATGGAAAGGTACTCAGTGCTAAAAGAAAATGAGCTTATGAAACCATTAGAAGACATGAAAGACCCTTGAACGTATATTACTAAGTAAAAGGAGTCAATTGAAAATACTAGTTTGCTTCATATTGTTCACTATTAAGATTTCCATCTCTTCTTTGGGAAAGAGTGTGTTATTTTAAGCACATTACAAAAATTCTAATTTTCTTATTATTTAGCCATATTTGTACCATTTTCCCATAAAAGATCCACTATAGCTTCATCAAGTAACAAGTGTAGTATTCTGGTGGATGATATTAATAATGGGGACCACCAGGCAAGTGTGGGGAATATATGGCATATGGAAAATCTTTGTATCTTTTGAATCTCTGTTTTATTTTATATTTTCATAAAAAATATAAAAGGAAAGGTCATGCCTTTCCTTTTTTTTTAATTTTTTAATTTTTTTTTTATTTTTTTACATTTACATAGGGTAATGATGTTTATTTTATTTTTTCCCTCCCCCCACCCCTCCCACCCCTCTTTTCCCTCTACACAGTCCTTCTTTCCTTCATTCTTGCCGCTCTCCTTAGCCTAACTCTAAACCTAACCCTAAACCTAATGCTAGCCCCTCCCACCCCCCATTATATGTCCTCATCCACTTATCAGCGAGATCATTCGTCCTTTAGTTTTTTCAGATTGGCTTATCTCACTTAGCATGATATTCTCCAATTTCGACCATTTGCCTACAAATGCCATAATTTTATCATTCTTCATTGCGGAGTAATATTCCATTGTATAAATATGCCACAGTTTCTTTATCCATTCATCAACTGAAGGGCATCTAGGTTGGTTCCACAATCTGGCTATGGTGAATTGAGCAGCAATGAACATTGATGTGGCTGTATCTCTGTAGTATGCTGATTTTAAGTCCTTTGGGTATAGGCCAAGGAGTGGGATAGCTGGGTCAAATGGTGTTTCCATTCCAAGCTTTCTGAGGAATCTCCACACTGCTTTCCAGAGTGGCTGCACTAATTTGCAACCCCACCAGCAATGTATGAGTGTTCCTTTTTCACCACATCCTCGCCAACACCTATTGTTGCTTGTGTTCTTGATAATCGCCATTCTAATTGGGTGAGATGAAATCTTAGGGTAGTTTTGATTTGCATTTCCCTTATTACTAGGGATGTTGAACATTTTTTCATATATCTGTTGATTACTTGTACATCTTCTTCTGTGAAGTGTCTGTTCATTTCCTTAGCCCATTTGTTGATTGGATTATTTGTATTCTTCGTGTAGAGTTTTTTGAGTTCTTTACAGATTCTGGAAATTAGCGTTCTATCTGAGGTATGGTTGGCAAAGATATTTTCCCACTCTGTAGGCTCTCTCTTCACATTTCTGATAGTTTCCTTTGCTGAGAGAAAGCTTTTTAGTTTGAATCTATCCCAGTTGTTGATTCTTGCTTTTATTTCTTGTGCTATGGGAGTCCTGTTAAGGAAATCTGATCCTGAGCCAACAAGTTGAAGATTTGGACCTACTTTTTCTTCTATAAGATGCAGGGTCTCTGGTCTGATTCCGAGGTCCTTGATCCATTTTGAGTTGAGTTTTGTGCAGGGTGAGAGATAGGAGTTTAATTTCATTCTATTGCATATGGTTTTACAGTTTTCCCAGCACCATTTGTTGAAGAGGCTATCTTTTCTCCATTGCATATTGTTGGAACCTTTATCTAGTATGAGAAAATTGTATTTATTTGGGTTTGTGTCCATGTCCTCTATTCTGTACCATTGATCTACCTGTCTATTTTGGTACCAATACCATGCCAGTTTTTGTTACTATTGCTTTGTAGTAGAGTTGAAGATCTGGTATTGCAATACCCCCTGCTTCGCTCTTGCTACTGAGGATTGCTTTAGCTATTCTAGGTTTTTTATTCTTCCAGATGAATTTCATAATTGCTTGCTCTATTTCTGCAAGGTACATCATTGGGATTTTAATTGGAATTGCATTGAATCTGTATAGCACTTTAGGTATTATAGACATTTTGACAATATTAATTCTGCCTATCCAGGAACATGGGAGATCTTTCCATCTTCTAAGGTTTTCTTTAATTTCTTTCTTTAGTGTTCTGTAGTTCTCATTGTAGAGGTCTTTCACCTCTTTTGTGAGATTGATTCCCAAGTATTTTATTTTTTTCGATGCTATTGTGAATGGGGTAGTTTTCCTAATTTCTCTTTCTGAAGATTGATCACTTATGTATAAAAATGCATTGAATTTATGAGCATTGATCTTGTAACCTGCTACTTTACTGAATTCACTTATGAGTTCTAAAAGTTTTCTGCTGGAATTTCCAGGTTCCTCTAAATATATAATCATGTCATCAGCGAACAGGGATAGTTTGAGTTCTTCTTTTCCTATTCGTATCCCTTTAATTTCTTTGGTTTGTCTGATTGCTCTGGCTAGAGTCTCAAGGACGATGTTGAATAGAAGTGGTGAAAGAGGGCATCCCTGCCTTGTTCCAGTTTTTAGGGGGAACGTTTTCAGTTTTTCACCATTTAGAATGATATTAGCCATGGGCTTCGCGTAGATGGCCTTTACAATGTTAAGGAATGTTCCCACTATCCCTATTTTTTCTAGTGTTTTGAGCACGAAGTGGTGCTGTATTTTATCAAATGCTTTTTCTGCATCTATTGAAATAATCATGTGCTTCTTAACTTTAAGTCTGTTGATATGGTGAATGACATTTATTGATTTCCGAATGTTGAACCAACCTTGCATCCCTGGGATAAACCCACTTGATCGTGGTGCACTATCTTTTTAATATATATTTGTATGCGATTTGCTAAAATTTTGTTGAGAATTTTTGCATCGATGTTCATTAAGGATATTGGTCTGAAATTTTCTTTCCTCGATGTGTCTCTGTCTGGTTTAGGTATCAGGGTGATATTGGCTTCATACAACGAGTTTGGTAGGGTTCCCTCCTCTTCTATTTCATGGAATAGTTTGAGAAGTATTGGAATGAGCTCTTCTTTAAAGGTTTTGTAGAACTCGGCTGAGAACCCATCTGGTCCTGGACTTTTCTTTGTTGGTAGGCTTTTGATGACCTCTTCTATTTCATTGCTTGAAATTGGTTTATTTAAGTTGTGTATGTCCTCCTCGTTCAGTTTAGGTAGTTCATATGTCTCTAGAAATTTGTTGATGTCTTCGAGGTTTTCTGTTTTGTTGGAGTATAGATTTTTGAAATAGCTTCTAATTATGTTTTGTATTTCACTCGTGTCTGTTGTGATGTTTCCTTGTTCAGTCCGAATTCTAGTAATTTGAGTTTTCTCCCTCTTTCTCTTTGTTAGTGTGGCTAAGGGTTTATCAATTTTATTTATTTTTTCTAAGAACCAACTATTTATTTTGTTAATTTTTCCAATTGTTTCTTTTGTTTCGATTTCGTTGATTTCGGCTCTGATTTTAACTATTTCCTGTCTTCTACTACTTTTGGTATTGGTCTGCTCTTCTTTTTCTAGTGCTTTGAGCTGCAGTGTTAAGTCGTTTATTTGTTGATTTCTACTTCTTTTTTTGAATGCACCCCATGAAATAAATCTTCCTCTAAGTACTGCTTTCATAGTGTCCCAGAGATTTTGATATGATGTGTCTTTGTTCTTGTTTACTTCTAAGAATTTTTTTATTTCCCTCCTGATGTCTTCTGTTATCCATTCATCATATAATAGTGTATTATTTAGTCTCCAGTTATTGGAGAAGTTTCTGTTTTTTATTCTGTCATTTATTTCTCATTTCAATCCATTATGATCTGATAGAGTACAAGGTAGTATCTCTATCTTCTTGTATTTGCTAACAGTAGCTTTGTGGCATAAAATATGGTCTATTTTAGAGAAGGATCCATGTGCTGCTGAGAAGAAAGTGTATTCGTTCTTTGTTGGATGGTATATTCTATATATGTCCGTTAAGTCTAAATTGCTGATTGTGTTGTTGAGATCTATAGTTTCTTTATTCAATTTTTGTTTGAACGATCTATCCAGTGGTGAGAAAGGTGTGTTAAAATC
The DNA here is from genome assembly GCF_902686445.1 of Sciurus carolinensis. Taxonomy (NCBI): domain Eukaryota; kingdom Metazoa; phylum Chordata; class Mammalia; order Rodentia; family Sciuridae; genus Sciurus; species Sciurus carolinensis. The sequence continues at coordinate 139,220 of NW_025920184.1, forward strand.
GCCTAGTATTATTGTTTTGTGGTCTATTTGAATTCTGTAATTGAGAAGGATTTGTTTGATGTACGTGGATGAGCCAATGTTCGGGGCATAGATATTTATGATTGTTATGTCTTGCTGATTTATGCTTCCCTTAAGCAGCATGTAATGTCCTTCTTTATCCCTTCTGATTAGTTTTGGTTTGAAGTCCACATTATCTGAGATGAGGATGGATACTCCAGCTTTTTTGCTGTGTCCGTGTGCATGGTATGTTTTTCCCCATCCTTTCACCTTTAGTCTATGGGTGTCTCTTTCTATGAGGTGAGTCTCTTGCAGGCAGCATAGTGTTGGATTTTTCTTTTTAATCCAATCTGCCAGTCTGTGTCTTTTGATTGATGAATTCAGGCCATTAACATTCAGGGTTATTATTGTGATATGATTTGTATTCCCAGTCAACCAATTGACTCATATTTGTTTTTGACATGATTTGGTTTCTCCTTTATTTGGCTATTCCTTTAGGCTAGCGCCTCCTGTTGCTGATTTGCATCGTTGTTTTTCATCTCTTCCTCATGGAATATTTTGCTGAGAATGTTCTGTAATGCTGGCTTTCTTTTTGTAAATTCCTTTAGCTTTGTTTATCATGGAAGGATCTTATTTCATCGTCAAATTTGAAGGTAAGTTTTGCTGGGTATAAGATTCTTGGTTGGCATCCGTTTTCTTTCAGGGCTTGGTATATGTTGTTCCAGCCCCTTGTAGCTTTTAGGGTCTGGATTGAAAAATCTGCTGATATTCTTATTGGTTTCCCTCTGAATGTAATTTGATTCTTTTCTCTCGCGGCCTTTAAAATTCTGTCTTTATTTTGTATGTTATGTATTTTCATAATAATGTGCCTTGGTGTGGGTCTGTTGTAATTTTGTATGTTTGGAGTTCTATAAGCCTCTTGTACTTGGTTTTCCATTTCATTCTTCAGATTTGGGAAATTTTCTGTTATTATTTCATTGAATAGATTGTTCATTCCTTTGGTTTGTTTCTCTAAGCCTTCCTCAATCCCAATAATTCTTAAATTTGGCCTTTTCATGATATCCCATAATTCTTGTAGATTCTGTTCATGATTTCTTACCATGTTTTCTGTTTGGCCAACTTTGTTTTCAAGATTAAATAATTTGTCTTCAATGTCTGAGGTTCTGTCTTCCAGGTGTTCTATCCTATTGGTTATGCTTTCTATGGAGTTTTTAACTTGGTTTATTGTTACCTTCATTTCAAGTATTTCAGTTTGTTTTTTTTTTCAGTATCTCTAACTCTTTATTGAAATGATCTCTTGCTTCCCGTATTTGGTCTTTTAACTGTTGATTGGTGCGATCATTTAATGCCTGCATTTGCTCTTTCATCTCCTCCTTCAATGCCTGCATTTGCTCTTTCATCTCCTCATTAGCTTCCCTGATCGTTTTAATTACGTACATTCTGAACTCCCTTTCTGACATTTCTTCTGCTGTGCTGTCATTGGGTTTTATTGATGTAGTATCTAGGTTTGTTTGGGACATTTTCTTCCCTTGTTTTCTCATATTGGTCAGCTGTCAGTGGGACCCTGAGATATTGCAGTTTTCCGCTACTGGCTTATAGTGTCCTGGTAGATTTCCAGTGTATCACCTCCCAGCCTTCAGTAGCCTGATGTCTTGGAGGAATCTGATAAAGCAGCTCATCCGAAGAAAACTGCCCCTAGCCCCCTACTGGTTCCACGGTTTGGAACTGGCTCTGTGCGGAAAGGCTCTCACTGTGGGCCTGTGCCGTGCAGCTGGCCGTGTGGGAGGAGCCCACTGCCGGAGTGTGGAAGGCTACCTTGGGAAGACTCTAGCTGCCCTGCCAGGCTCCAATAAGCCACCTCTATCTGGGCCTGCCACCCAGGCCGAGCTTTACCCAGTGGGCAGACTCACCCGTGGCTCTATTTCAGTCCGTGTCTCTCAATGCCTCCCCTTCTTAACTCCAGGGTTCTGGAGCGACTGGGGGTGCAGTCTCCCTCTAGGCCGCCATCTTGGATCGCCCCATGAAGAGAGCCTGCAGCCGGAGTGGGCAGAGCCGCCTGAAATGGTCTCTGGCTGCCCTGCCCTAATCCCAGAGGCTGTTTGCGGATCGCGGCTCTCCGCTGGTTCGTTGCCGGAGTACGCTGCCCTGCAGGGGCTCCGGGACTCGGAGCTTGTTCTGGTCAGAAAGGCTCTCACTAGCGGGCCAGTTCCTTTCCGAGAACCTGGAGAAGCTCCATGCCTTTCCTTTGCATGGGAACAATTCACTAAATGTGCCTGTCATGGGAAACGACGTGAAATAATTTATGTAGCCAGCAACCCATGAAAAACTGAACCAGTCTTATGATGAAGAGTGTGCTTTCTTCTAAAGAGAACAAGATCAGCATAGAGCATGACTTTTCCTAACAATAGAAACTCAGTATCACCCATTAATAAAAAAGAAAAGGAAGACAGTAGGAGAAAATATACTATTCCTAAATTCTAGAATTTCCTAGACATTTGCCCCCAACTGGCGCCCCTGAAATGACTCCTGAAATGGCCATATGTCTATAACAGGAGGTCATAATGCAACTGTAAACTAAAGCAATAAACGCCAAGACACTCTTGAAAATCTATCTACTTGTCAAACTGAATTTAGAGGGGATATGCTCTCTTGAAATGCTTGCATATTGCCAACAGTGTTAGGCATAATAGTGATTAAATACAGCCTCCCCAGAGCTCTTTAATAGGCTAATGTGGATAGAGGAGGTGGATGTTTAATAGTGTTAAATAGAAACACTATGAGCTTGAATTAATTAAATAGCAATGTTCCTGCCCTTCTGCACTACAAATACAGGATCATGATCCTTCATGCTATAGGTATGCTTTTAGCTTAAACTCCAAAAGGAAACTGAATCTTCCCACCAAGGAAAAACAAGAGAATTATCAATGGCCCTTCTATTGCCTCAGCAAAAAAATGTTGATTGAGCAAAGTTAGTTCAGGAGCATAGAGAACACAAATCAGAGACCTCGGTTTAGACACACAGAATTAAAGTGTTTTTTCCTGTCAACAAACACAAAACACCCTGGGGTGGTGGTGCATGCTTGCAACCCCAAGGACTTGAGAGACTGAGATAGGAGAATTTCAAGTTCAAGGCCAACCTGGGAACTTAGTGAGATCCTGTCTCAAAATTTAAACACAAAATAAAAAGTGCTAGGGATGTAGCTCAGTGGTGGAGAACCCTGAGTTCACTCCCCAAAATTACCAAAAAAATAAATAAAGTCACACAATATAGGTTCAGTACTCATGTTTTACAACTGTGTACAACCTAAGGTTAAAGGAAATTCCAGGTCATGTATGTAGAAATGTTTCAGTTGGTTGTTTTTACATCAAATGTGAAGATTCAGATACCCAAATTCAATATAATCATGTAATCATTAATGGGCATTGTACATGTAATTTATCATGTGAAGCTAATATCTGCCTATGAATGTTGCTCATGACATAACTTGTATTTCTGTCAATTTATATGTTGTGTGGGGAAAGAGTGACTAGAAAGAAGAAAGCAATTGGCATTGAGTTTGGACCTTGGGGAAGATATATTCTATTTGTTCCTTCAGATCTTGGTTATCTCTCTTAATTTTACACCGCCAAAAGCTCACGTATGAACTGCCTCCTTCTGGGTTCCATGTGGTTCAATAGCAGCACTATCTGGGAACCTCATAATGTGGGATGGGAATAAAATTCTCCTCAATCCCATGACTTCTTCCTACCAGGTTGCTGGGCTTGGGTGGCCCTCTTCATAGAGATTCTTTTTGGTTTGTTTGCTTTTTCATCCAGATTCTGTTCACTCTTTCCTTCTTTTTCTGAGATAGAAGAGAAGGACCCCACACTTTCCAAGAGATAATTTTTATGTTTCTTTCATCTCTGATAGTCATGGCTGCCCCAGATGCCTTGTGGCCAGCCACCTTGACATCATACACCTACTTCAGGAGACTTGTTGCTTTACGACTCTGCCCTGCAGCCTCTTTGGATTACTTCATCCCTTTGCAACCACTTCAGATATCCCTACTTCAGTCATAACGGAGCCCCTAGCCTACACATGACTAAACAGAAAGTCTACAGTTAACCAGGACATGGTGTGTAGTGCCCTTTGGTCCCTGTAAGCAGCCTTCTTCTTAACCTATCACATCATTCTGTGTACTGCTTCCATTTATACTGCAACATAAGACCTAACACAGCCTCTTCAAATGGTCTTTCTCTTGCCTATTCATGATTTCTGACTCAAGTAATACAATCTAATCTGAGCTAGTTCCCCTAAGACCTGGTAACACTAAAGGCTGCTGGTACTGAAGGCAGCCAGCAGCCAGGTCGGCTGCACTGAGACCTGCTAACCAGAGAATGGTTGGGAGCAGTGGAAAGTTGCCATCAGCTCCTACTCAGGGTCTCTGCTAACACCAAGAATTGAAAGCTGCTGGCATTCAAAGCCCAGAACTGCTAACATTAAAGGCGCTGCACTGGCCTCTCTGTGATTTCTATTCAAATTGAGCAAAAGAAGCTTTTGGCTGATGGGTAAAATTTCCAGTTCACATCCCAAGGTAATTATGTCTCTCTGTTTTTTTTTTTTAATTTATTTTTAAATTTTATTTTATTTTTATAGGTACATTATAATTGTAACTAATAGTGGGATTCACTATTACATGTTTGCACCTGCCTACAATATTACAGTCTCTTCAGCATCAGTTGCTGCACCATCCCTGATTATCTTCTACCTGAGCAGATAACCCCTTTTCTAAGGTCTTTAAGTACCTAGTTTCCATATGCCATCTCCTTCTTGCCTATTTCCTGAGTAATAATGGCACCAAAAAGCAGTTGTTATTCATACCAAAATAATTTCAGATATTTGCCCTATCAGAGAACCATAGGTCAAATCCAGCAAGAGTTGCCAAAGAACGTCAAGAGTCAAGATGTGGGCAAAAAGGGAAAGGTCATATGAATAGAAAAGTAAACTGAATCAAGAATTTAGAATGAGATTAAGGAAATATTGATGCTGTAAATACTATGGATAAGTAATTAGCAGTGGGCATTTTGTCGATGGTAGTGGAGCAAAACTTCCATAGTGTTACCATTAGTAAAGACATTGTATTTAAAATAAATTTGAACAAGCACATATACAAAAAAATATGATTTTTTTGCAAATGACAGGATGAGTGCTCTATGATTAAAAAAAGAAAGAGAGAAAGACAGTAAAAAAATTTTAAGAGGAAAGGTGAACAGAAGATAAACAGAGCCAGGAGAACATCAGAAGAAAATTCAAACAGATTTAGAATTTGTTCTAGTTCCTTTAAGGTGAGATTTTTTTCCCCACCTTTTCATCATGAAATGATACTTGAATTGGATGCTTGTATCAGAATCTCATGGTAAATTTTTAAAATTTATTGCATATATATAATAGATCACTTCTGTATTATTTGTTAAACACAAAACATCTTATTATTAACATTATTATTTATTATTTTTATTTTTAGCGCTGTGACTCTGTTCCTAACCCAATTAACTGGGTTTCTGACAAAGCCATGCCAATCACAGTGCTTCCTCTGGGAATTTGGTATTAAGGCAAGAAAATTATAGGTACCCTATTTGTGCAGAATGTAAACTTGAGAACCCCTGGTGTTCATCTATCCTCTGTCATGGGAGTTCAGATTCAGAAAAGTCTGTCTGCTGAGGAAGTAGAATGAATCAGATGTAGTTGTATAAAGAGAAGATAAATTGGAGAGTATGAAAGAGAGTACCTTGAATTCCTGAAAGCAGCCTGTGTCCTACTTGTAGACTCTGGTCAAGATCAGTTGCATGCCTGCCAAATTTTGGTTCTACAATATGATACAATACAACAAACAATGTCACCTATTTTTTCCTTATACTTAGGTTGTATGGATTTTCATTACTTGTAACCATATTCTCTGTTTAATACTAACATAGTTAAGTGTGGATTTGACTAGTCTAAATCATTTTGTTATTTCAAAAATATCAACCTAAAGAATTCCTCCAAGATTCAGATTTAGTTTAGGTGGACCACATTTTTGAGTATTGGATTCAGAATGCTAACATCCCCTTGTCATAGTACCTTTAGAACTGTTCAAAGTCTCATGGGTCCCTGGTGTTTTCCTGCACTTTTATTTCTGCCCTATTCTATCCTTGGTCTTCCATGAGTAGGTTATGTGGAGTCTTGTGAGTCCTTCAATTATCTAAACTTAGGCACCCATTACACAAGAATACTTGCCATATATATTTTGTGTCCTTTTATTTGTATGATTCTCTTTTATAAAAACAAGATTTAAAGAGAGTATTTCCAGTATGCAGAAGGGCCCCTCTACCTCTTCCATTTATTACTCCCACAAATATTAACCACTGTCATTAATTCTGTAAAATGATTAGTTTTCCTTGTTGGCAAATCTTATATATGGAATCATATCATTATATATTTTTTGACCTCTTCATGAACTCTCATTTCTGTGTAGTATTTAAATACATAAGCATGACAAAATACATTCAACCTTCTCAACTGTTGATAAACATTTGTACTTTTTCCAGTTTCAAGATATTATGTCATTATGAACCCTCACATATGTATCAGTTGGTAAAAGGCACACTTTTGTGTTGAATATAAACCTAGGAGGGGAATTTCTGCAGAAAATGAAAATATATTCTGCATGTTCTATTTAAGAAATCTTTTGCCTATCCTCAAATTATTTCCCTAAGTATTCTAAAATCATTTTGTAATTCCATTTTGTAGTTCTTTGTCTTCCAAGCTTTCTGAGAATTCATAGAACTACTTTCTGTTTTTCATTCTCTTTCTGTTTGGCTTCTTAGTCCCTTTCCCAGCCTTGTTAAATCAGAAAACTCATAGAAGGGGAAAATTGCCACTGTGAAATGCGGGGTTGTCTCTGTAGCTGCCTTCTTTCCTCAATCTTGACCTGTTAAGTTTTGGTTCCTTTGGTGACCCAAATTGTTTGCACTCTAGGTTTGTGAGGTTATCTGAAGTTTTTCTGGCTCCTCTATCTCTTAGGTTCTTGCCTCTCTCCAGTTTTATAACCTTATAACTTTTTGATCAAAACTGGCAAATATTCCAAGGGAATAATGATATTCAGACCTTTAAGTTCACATTAAACTCAGGATACATGGAATATTTGGGATATACTTAAGAATTCTTCATCTTATATCTGAAACTCAAATTTTAACTTGACATTCAGAACTGTGTTTACTTAACCTGGCAACCCTCATCTCAGAGAATATCCTTTTTCACTGAGATCTGACCCCTACAGACCTGGCTGCCTCAGCAGTTCTGATGTCATCAAATCAACAGTGTTTTCACATTTGTTAACATTATATCTTTTCTCTAGATCTGATAAGAAGAGATGGTATTAGCCAGGCATGGTGGTACATACCTGTAATCTCAGCAGCTCAGGAGGTGGAGCCAGGAGAATTGCAAATTAAGAGACAGACTCAGTGACTTAAGGATAACCAACTCAGTGAGACCCTGTCTCTAAATAAAACAATTACAAAAGGTGCTGGGAATGTTGTTCAGGGGTTAAGCATCACTAAGTTCAATATCCAGTACCAAAAAAATAAGAGATGGTATTGATTTTATACAAGCTCTTTCATCATGGCCAAAGATGGTATTTAATAATATTATCTTATTATAATGGATTATTTGTATAATAAAGGTCTGGTTAAAGATATGAGAGAATAAGAATAAAAGAAACCTTATGCATCCATTTACATGTTGGTGGAGATGATCTTAATTTCCATAACAGTTGTTAAATTATCTGAATATAAAAATGCTCTCCATCTCCTCTGTATATTATTATTCATAAAAATATTGACACACATATTTAATTAGTTAATAGTTTGATGTTTGATATTATGTATTTTCTAATATTTGAACAATAAACAATATACAGTAAATTATTTCCAATTATTGTGAAAATAAAAAGAAAAAATACTGATATTCTGTTTATTGGACATGTGATGAGCTTATTCATCTCCAGGTCTTTGTTGACATTGTTCTCTTTCCTAGAACTCTTTTTTCCATCATTTCTTCATGATCCACTCCTTCAGATTACACATTTCTGGGGAAGCATCAACTGGAGCCCTAGATTACTTCAGTTGAACATATATTTTGGTTTAGTTTCAATAAACATATGTATTCCACAAAACCCTGCACTTACTCAATTATAGTATTCTGTTTGAACCCCCTAAAATATTTAAGATTGACATGTCTTTACTTACACTATATATCAATTAATAAGTGCTTCATATTTAATAAATATTTACTAATAATTATTTGTTAAATGAATGACTTGTATGAATCATTGCTTAATGAAAGAAAAGGAGCTTCAATAAATTGGAGTGCTTATCAATAAAAAAATCCCATAAATATTGTTTCTCAGAAACTGGAATGTGATACTTATTAACTGCCAGGTACAGGTTACCCTGCCTGGGAATTCTGAAGAAAGCAACTATTCTGCTTTGCCATTTAAGTTCAGACTTCTGTGTTTTAACAATATATGTTCCCAGGGGCAGGACTGATAAAGTCTTATAAAAGATAAAGAACTTTACAAATACCTAACTGGAAGGTCACCTCAGTGAAGCATGACATATTTATGCATCTTCCTTTGTGAACAACTTTCTTTGTCATGTTGTTCCCACTTCTATCCTCTTACTTAAGTAATTGATAAAAATCCTGTCAATATAATTCATGTATTTACTTTTTGACATATAAATTTGTTTTTTCAGTTTGTTACTTGAAATAAAATTATATTGATCTTATTAAATAAAATTATATTATCTTATATATTTATATATATTATATATATTATATATATTATATACATTTATATATATTATCTTATATATTTATTATATTATAAATAAAATTATATGATCTTATTAAAAAAAGATAAAACTCTAGTTTTAAAATAAAAGACTTTAAAACAGAAAATAAGCATATGCCTTTAAATATTTATAAATGTTAATAGGTATTTATAAATCTTTTTAAGCAAATATTATGTGACAGATATTAAGGCTATATTGACAAGGGAAATAAAGTTACTATACCGAAGGAGACTGTCCCCTGAAAAATATTCATTGATTAATGACAATGATTTCTGAGCTTTTTACTATGCTTGGAAGGGCTACATCACATGTACATTATGAGTAATTCTTTAATTTTAGAATGCATTTGTACTATGTGTCAATAAGGAATTAATGTGAATTGCATACTTATTATGAATGTTTTCCTTAATAATCAATATGAAATTGCTAGTCTTAAATAAAATATAAGTTCTTTACTAACTTATTACATAACCTGAATGACTTAAAATGATTTTGTCCAAACTGGAACCTTGCATAAATGTTATATTTCAGATTCTTCATGGGAATGTCGGAAAAGAATCAAAGAGCTAATATTCAAGTCATATTCACAATGTATTCCACATGAATTTTTAAAAGGAAAGAAGGCACATCTTTAGTAAAAAGAAAAATAGAAAGAGTAGGAGCAACTAGAATGTGCTCAACTGCAATGACACATTGGGAAAATAGTTACTTCAAAAATAGCTTATTTTTCAAAGCCCTAAAGCTGCTTACAGGATTTTGATCTCTGTAAGCAATTTTATAACTGCTTTAAGCAGACAAATGAGTAGAAAAGATATTCATTTCAGTTATATAAGTATCATAATTTCTCCAAAATGGAATATTTTCATAATAAGATTCTTTGTTCATTGTGTTAGTAACAGAAATTTTTAAGCAAATACTGAATTCAGATCTTCAAAAGACCATCATGAGATTTGGATACATAACTTCTTACCATGCTAGAATTTTATGTCTTCATTTTTCTTTTTTTTTAACCAGGACTACACACACACACACACACACACACACACACACACACACACATACACAGCAACAGAAAGCATCTCTCTATGTAGCTATTTATTTTTCAATAGTAATATGGTGCTATAATTTTTCTGAGTAGTAAATATAAATATTAAAAGGTAGTTCTGAGATGTCTTTTCTATCTTATATAGGCATAGAGAGTAGAATACTGCAAACAGTCCCTTTTATTTCTCCAATCCAGGTTCATATCTTTAAAATAAAGTTCGCATGCTGAAAAGTCTACAGTAAACAGGATATTAAGCATAGTGACTCTAAGTCTCTGAAAATGCAGATTCTGGGAAACTAGTGATTGAGAGTCCCTGCAGAATCAGCTAGTTCCTACCTCTAGCTGATTTATATCATGGGTAAATTCAAAGTTGCCATTTTTAAATCCAAATATTTATGCAGCTTCTTCAGATGTTCAAACACTATAAAAACAAATAAAACATACATGTATCCTGTGTAACCAAGTTCACTCATACTTCAAAATGAACTCTCTTGATCTTGTATTTTATTGTATTCTGAACTTCTTAAAATGAAAAGTATTATAGTACTCACCTTCTTAGTATAACCAAAGTACTTTCACATAAGCTATCTCATTAACATAAAACAGCCTCTTTAAATGCTGTGTGAAATTTGACTGATATGTTATAATATGTTACAATTTCTGTTTCCTCAACTAAGGAAAATAACAATTTTAAAATAATAATTACAATACATTAAAGATAAATAAAGTTATGGAAATGACATAACCAGTCCCTCCAATTTGCAAATGAGAAAAAAACAGAAGCTCAAATCAGTGACATATTAATTGTCATGTTTTAATAAGGGAATAACAAAGCATATTTTATGCACTGAGTAAGAAATGTGGAAGTTATGGCAACCAACAGAATCTTTTGATGGGAAAAAATATTGTAGTTATTCCTCAGGGCTGCTTGAGAATCCACTCAAAATTCATAGTTCAAAGTGTGTTTGATCGTCTGCTTCTCCGATCCGTTTTGAAGCCTCTGTCTTTGCCACACTATAGGGAAGCTGCCTGACCCAGTAGCATCAAACCTCTGATTTAAAAATTCCTAAAACCTCTACCTGTTCCCAGGGCTAATTTCACAACAAACGATGGAAATGTTTTTTGACCATTTCCGAGACAAAGGAAAATTTATGGGAAATAAGCAGCAAATGAAAATAACATCTACTAACTTCAACAAAGGAAAGAATCCTTGAAAATGAAAGAAAAAAAAGATCATCTATGTACAGCCATGTACTTATGATTCAGTTGAATGTCTTTAAGTACAAGTTTACCTGTGATATTTTAAAAATAACCTTTGACCCTGTGCTTATTATAATATTTATATGAATTATGTTGGGAACTTTTGTGTGTGTGTGTGTGTGTGACTTTTTTTTTTTTGTGTGTGTGTGTGTGTGTGTGTGTGTGTGTGTGTTTTCTTACTGGGAATTGAACCCAGGGCCTTTGCATATGCTAAGCAAGTGTTCTCCCACTTGGCTACATCCACACCCTGTACCTGTGATGTTTAGACTGTCTTCTACAAGGCATATACCTTGTTCATGTTTTAAACCGTACTGTGTACAAAGAACAAAATTTTCTCCTTACACCAGAATGTGATATAGTTCTCATTTTTCTCAAATATCTTTTTATGCAATATAACCATGAGATGTCTGTAACTCTCTTAATCTTGGCATTAAAAATGAAAACAAAAACAAAACACAGAAGAGAAAACCAGAGGACATGGATTCTGAGAGATGAACCAGATCTAGGTTTCCTCATAACTCACTTCTGTTTCCATGATGACTGAGGTGTCTCTCCTTAGCAGGTGTTTGGTAAAAGTCCAAAGCTATAGCGAAAATACAACTTCCCTAATTTGATGACATTTCTGTCTCCTTGGACTACATTTTAGAATCTAGCCAATAGGTACTTTCTGTTAGTCCCTCAACGTCTCACTATAATTTTTTTTCAACATTTAAAGACTGATTAATTCAGCTAAACAAGCACCAAATAACTATAAGATAGGAAAAGTAAAATACAATCCTTGTCCCCAAGGAGTTCACAATCAAAAGGAAATTCAATATACAATTAAGTCTCAATCCATAATGTGTAGCTGCATGAACAATATAGCCAGGAAACTGGGCAAGGTAAATAATTCAGACAGGATGAGGACGGGGAGTCTTAAATCTTTCAAGTAAAAAAAGGTGTTGGATCGCAGCATCAGTAAATTGGAAGCAGCTCAAAGCTCTTGTCCACCCACAGAAACAATGAAAATCAGGCAGATGGTGTTGTTGAAATCAACTTTGTCAGAACCCTGGAAAGCAAACGATGGTTTCCAACTAGCAAGTGTACACTGCAGAAAGAAAAAGGCCACATGAAAATGATAACAAATCTTTGGTTTGCACTTCCCTTTCCCTGACCCTTCCCCCAGCATAGCAAGAGTGTTGAATCTGGTAGGAATATAAGATAGTGCAGTTATTGCTCCATATAGTGTTAGGCATTTCCTCAGAAACCAAACAAAACTATTTGAAGATACAGCAGTTCTATCGCAAAGTATATCTCAAAAATAAATGAAAACAGGGGTTCAAGTAGATACTTATACTCCCATTCACAGCATCACTACTCACAGTAGCTATAACATGGGGACAACTGAGAGTCCATCAGTAGATGAATGGATAAGCAAAAAGTGGTACATACATAAAATGGAATATTATTCAGCCATAAAATGGAATGGAGTTCTGACACATACCATAACATAAATGAACCTTGAAAATATCATGCTAAATCAAATGAGTCATAAAACACAAATATTGAATGATTATATTTACATAAAAATATAGAATAGATAAATACACAGTGACAGAAAGTTGACTGGAGTTGATCAGGAATTGGGTCTGAAGGGAAGACAGAGTTTAGCTTATGGTGACAGTATTTCTGATATGAGTAATGACAAAGTTCTGAAATAGATAGGGGTGATGGCTGTACAATATTGGAAATATAATTAATGCCACTGAGTTATACACTCAAATGGTTAAAATGACAAAATTAAATTAAATTTGAAAGTCTTAAGTAAAGAAATATGTAAGTACAATCCCAAAAGATGACTAGATTTTCAGCAGATAAAAAAGAGGAAATCCAGGTAAAGGAAATGGTGTGACTGAACTATGAAAAGCTGAAAGACTTTGGAGATGAATTTAGGAAGGGTTGTTGCACTGGATTGTGGGATCATTGAAGCCCATCAGGGATTTGTTTCATGAGAAGACAAATAATTGAAGATTTTGATGTGCACCCTAAACTGATCTGTCAAATGGAAAAGTTCTGAAACCAACTGCCCATGGTTTCATGTCACCCTTCCTTACTATGTATTTAGCAGTGGTATCTATTAAAATTGATTTAAATATCATAAACTAGAAAAAAGATTAAGAAAAAATATACTGGGAATGAAAAAATGCTATATTTAATTATAGACAGTAGGACACAGGGTTAATAGAAACCAACATTTATCGTTTTGCATGCTCCAAAGGACTCTAATTTTAAACTACCTTTTGTAACAATACTTCAGTGAAATTTAAAGTTCTGACAGTATCTCACAACATGGGTCCAAAAAGAAAAAGGGTTATTCAATGCCAACATTCTAAATTACATGCTTGTGGTAAAACTACATGCCATGTTGCTAATGCACACAAGACAGTTTTGCTCTTTGTCTTTAAGCTAGCCACTGATGACAAGAGAACAAAATACTGCAGATCACTGCAGGCGTGAAAGTCCACAAGGCTTATCCTTAGTCAAATGTTATGGGGATGTGAGGATCCCCATCTCCAGTCCCAGTGAATATCTTAGTGTGTTGCAATCTGTTGTACACTTCCCACATGAACTTGGGTACAGGTGGATTTTCAATTCCAGTTCTATATAGAAATATTATCCTTATCCTTATGCACATAAAAGTAGGCAGAGATACTATCAGTGACATAGATCCCAAATGAACAATGATAATAAATACTAGAGACTAAATAATTTGTTTTGTTTGATGTTATAGTTTCATGCAGTAAAATCATTTAAAGAATGCACACCCACACAAACACAAACCTGCCAATGTCCATTAGTGCTTCTGGATCAAAGTTTCTTGAGAAAAGTACATTTACATTTGAAAAAAGAATGTATTAGCTAGATCATTGCTCTTCTTTTAACTGATCTTATGTGAGCTTTCTGATTTTTCTGGGAAGAAGTCTCCCTGGTAATCAAAATTTCTGGGAGGAAAAAAAAAGTTCTTTTTTTTTCATTGGATCTTTGCTCTAGGTTGTAATGTTTCCTGTTCTGTCTTCACTCATCTCTGCCATGACTCTGGCAACAAATATTTGAGCCTTGAGCCATGTATGTTTTCCAACTTTATTTTGAAATCCTGGCAAATTAAGAGATACTGATGAAATAATTTCCTCTCATTTTGAAGGGACAGAACATAAATATTAGAAATGAGAGAGAAGTGGCATTGCTATACATTATATAGATATTAAAAGTAATATGGAAATATAAACAAATTTATGTCAACTTTTGGCAGCTTAGAAGAAATGGACGAATTCCTAGAAAGCTACAAGTTACTAAAGCTTATTTGAGAATAAAAATAAAAATAGCCCAACATCTATCAAATAAATTGTGTTTTTAGTTTAAACATTTTCCCAAAATGAAAACTCAGGTCCCAGATGGCTTTAATGGACAATTCTACCAAATAGTTACAGAAGATAGAATTGCTTCCAGATAATTAAAAAGGGATTAAATACTTCTTAAATTATTCTGTGAGGTTAGAATTATTACCCAGATACCAAAGTAGGTAAAGATAGTATAAGAAAATAAAACTACAACACAATATCTGTCATAAACAAAAATGTAAAATATCCCAATAAAAATGTAGCAAATCAAACCCAACAACAAAAAAAGGGATAATATATCATGACCAAATGTGACATAAGTCAAGAAAGTAGATTTATTTTACATTTGAAAACTCATCAGTGTGATTCTCTATATTGATATACTAAAAAAGAAAAGCTGCTTAATTACCTCTATTGATACAGAAAAGGCATTTGATATGATCTGATACCCATCCCAAATAAATGCTCTCAACAAATTAACAACAGAATAAAATTGCCTTAACTTGATAAAGAGCATCTATAAGACACATGTAATAAACACAGCTTAACAAATTTTATTTAATGGTAAAATTTGACCATGGGATTTCAATTTGGATGATATAGTCTTTAATATATTTTGTATATCAAATAAATAGATAGTCACAGAAACTAATTGGAAATTTTCCATAATATCTGAACAGAATGCTACAAGTAAAATTCAATTTCCATAATCTCATGTGCCTGTGTTATCACTGAATAAATATTTCAGGATTGCATTTAAATTAAAACTTCAATTAATGAAAAAAATATAAAAGATAATATAACCAGATAGTGGTTGAGGTCTAGAATATGTAAAGTATATGGACATCAAAAGGGAAAAGATAAACCAATCCATTAGATAATTGGGCTAAAACAAGACCAGGCTTTTCACCGAGGAAGAAAGAGAAATAGAAATTTAAAAATGAATAGAGACTCATACTGAACAGACATCAGAATAATTAAGTTGAAAACAAAATATAATTTTATGCCCTGAGATTTTCATAAATGAAAAGTTTGAAAGACTTCTACTACTCAAAATTAAGTAAGTGAACTTACATTTGTAAAATGAACAGTTATATACTTCAGAAATATATTGAACAAAAAGTAATTATTAGAAAAATAATACAAATTTAAAGTTAAAAATATGAGAACAAATAATATGGCTCATTATTTATATTACATATAATAAAACTAAATTTATGAAGAAAAATATTAGAAATATAAAGAGAATAAATCACTTTGAATATCAGTAATCTCCATGAGGGAAAAAAAAAAAGGGAACCCAGTGGATTTGACACTACTGATTAGTTCATGATGGTGATAGAGGAAATTCAAGTGCACATTGCATTATTTTTAAACCTTTGATAAATCATTTTGGCATTAACAATAAAGGCCCTGTTATTAAACATACATACACAAATTCATCCTAAATTTCAACAATTTGTCTTTTGTTGCTTATTGGATTATAGCAGTGTAGTAATTCTTGTCTTTAAAGAGAACTTTTTCATTTATGCTTGAATGTAAAAAAATACATAGATAAATGAACTCTTTTGAATTTGATTTCAACAGTAGGATCTAATACTGCTCAGAGATTTTTAAAAAGGAAAGACATGCTGTAAAAGTAAAGATAATGCCTTTTCATGCTAAATAATACTTTCTAATTTTTGAATGTTTGATCATCTGCAAGCTCAATTTCCAATTGCTAAGCCTTATTTTTAGGATATAGAAGGCAATCACTGTGCTTCTATATGTTTTGTCATTACGTTTTGTTTTCCTTTTTTTTTTTTCACAATCTGAAGAGTTACCTTATTAACCAAATCACTGGCTGATATTCAGCATCTCAATTTATCCCTAATCTTAATGTCACTCCAAAAGTTTCTAACATACAACACTACAGATTACTCTTTAATCGTTACTTTTTTAGTTTAATTAAGATTATTACCCTTCATCCCTTTTCTTTTTTTTTTTTAATTTTTACAGACTGCATTTTGATTCATTGTACACAAATAGAGTACAATTTTTTGTTTCTATGATTGTGCAAGATGTAGATTCATACCATTTGTGTGATCATACATGTACATAGGGTAATGCTGTCTGTCTCATTCCACCACCTTTCATACCCCCAGCCCCTACCCCCTCTCATTTCCCTCTATGTAATCTAAAGTTCCTCCAATCTTCTCTCACCACCCCCACCCTTCCACCCCCATTATATATCATCATCCACTTATCAGGGAAAACATTCGGCCTTTGGTGTTTTGGGGTTGGCTTATTTCACTTAGCATGATATTCTCCGATTCCATCCATTTATCTGCAAATGCCACAATATTATTATTCTTTATGGCTGAATAATATTCCATTGTGTATATTTACCACAGTTTCTCTATCCATTCATCTATTGAAGGGTATCTAGGTTGGTTCCACAACCTAGCTATTGTGAATTGAGCTATATAAAACTTGATGTGACTGTGTTACTGTAGTATGCTAATTTTAAGTCCTTTGGGTATAAACCGAAGAGTGGGATAACTGGGTCAAAAGGTGGGTTCATTCCCAGTTTTCTGAGGATTCTCCACACTGCTTTCCAGAGTGGCTGCACCAATTTTCAACTCTACCAGCAATGTAAAAGTGTGCCTTTTTCCCCATGCAAACATCTATTATTGTATGTGTTCTTGATAACAGCCATTCTAATTGGAGTAAGAAGAAATCTTGGAGTTGTTTTAATTTGCATTTCAACTCTAAGATTTCACCTTTGTCCCTTTACAATTGCCTGGGAAGAGTAGTTTATTTAGTATAAGCAATTTAAAATAACCATTTAAAAAATTGTGAATAGTTTAATGGAATAGTTTCCTCAAATATGTTTTAAAAATTATATGTTAATGGCCCTTAACATTACCCCCACAGTACACCTGAGTATTAATTTGCACACGTTACTTTTTGTCAGTTGACTGATTGTGGTTACCCTCCACAAAATAAAAACATTAGCCACAAAAATAAATTCAACAAACTCCCCTTTATAACTAAAACAATCCTTATTATCTATGATCAATACACACTATTTTATCCTTAGGTGCCTTTATAAATTTCTTATTTCTTCAACAAACACAACAGTTGGAAGAAAAATGAAAATAAGTTACATTATTCAAGTATGTATAGTGAAAATGGCAATACACTTTTAATAAAAAAAAAATTCAAATAATCATGGCCAGAAGGGAATACAATGATTGCTGTTCCTTATATATACTTGGAGAATAATTTTAAAGCAAGTTTTATACAGTAAATTTGTCATTGCAGAGTCCATATATTAGATTGGATTAAAACAAAGAAATTATTTTACATAAAGATTACATTGCTATATCATAAATTCACTTCATCAGCTTCCCTGGAATATGTCTAAAAGTTCATTTGTAATTATGTCATATTGATATGATGTATGTAAATATGTGTGTAGGTATGAAATTCTGCTGCCATGATTACAATTTCTGTTAATATTAGTAGAAATAGCATATGTACCATCTTCATACTTGTGAAAATTAGTTCCTGTTTTCCAAACTACTTTAGGGAACAGATTTGTAATAGAGTCTACTATTGATGATTCAAGAAAACACTGGAACTTGTCAGAACAAAAGATAATTTCTTCATTTCCAAACCCTCTAGGATTTTACACTGCACACAATGGAAGGTGTTACTTCTGGTGCAGCTATTCTTAATACCTGCACATTTTTCTGAATCCTAAAAATAACTACCTATTTAAATTTGAAAAAAAGCAGCTGGTTGTTGGAAAAAAAAAAAAAAAGACCTCTTCTGTGATCCATTTCATCAATTTAGAGAATAATGTTACACTTTGTTTAAAAATACAAAAATATTTCGTCACACATTAGAAAATTCAGACTGGCATTATTCATGAATAGTAGAAGAATCACTTTTATAACCAACTGGTTTGTTGGTTATAAAATTCTGAAAACATTCTGAAACAGGATGAGTTCCCTTTAGGATTAATGTTTTCAGGTCAAATGTGTTGATTGTAGCAGAATTAGATTAATATGAAGATTACCACAGAATGAGTTAGCTTATGAGGAAGTTGTTACTGAGGATTGAGAGCACAAGGGGAGCTTCATTTTAAATGCATAATTCTTTCAGATTTATTAGTACTCTCAAAATAGTTTTATAACCAGCACTTGTCCTGTTTTTTTCTTTTCATTTTCCCTGCATGTTTTTCCTCGAAATCGATGAAAAAAATGGCACACATCAAACAAATTGGAAGGAAACAACATTTTCCATTTTAGCATCCCCAGAATATGGAACTTGTCCAGAATAAAGAAACTTCATATATAAATGGTTTCAAAGCTGACTATTATAATGACTTTATTTTACTTAGTCTCCACTAGAACAGCAACAAAAAGGAATATATACAAGAGCTAGAGAAAAGAAATATTTAAAGATTATTTACATAGGATGAAAAATAAGCTTCAGGGGAAAGCCTTTAGAACTATAAAAGCATCGCTATAAAGCATTGTAAAAGAAGATAACTTAGAAGTTCTCGCACTAAAATAGTGACTATTATACTGCATGTTGAACACTGGTATGTCTATTCACTCTAGTTCTTTTACTTAATCCTCAAAATATCCATGAATTACAAAGTTTAATACCTTAATGACAAATGACAGAATTGTATTTTGAGAAAAAAATTATTTATTCATGGTGTTTTAGTTATGAAAGATATTGTATTATTACAATAAATTGCCTTGTATGTATATCTTTTCTTGTTTTGCCAAGTGAAATGTTGGGATATATTTCTAAAAGTGAGAGCGCCAATCGTAGTGCAAATGAATATGTGATTGTGCTAAATATTGCCGAATTCCTTCTCTTATATGTTGCACTCCTTTAGTTTCTACTAGCAATACATAAAAATGGTTAAGTCCCTCACCTACAATGGCCTCATCCACACAGTATACAGTTAGACATTGTTTTTGTCAACACATTTGTGAAAAATGCTATTTCAATGTAGTTTTACTCTGAAGTTAGTTCAGGTCTTATAATTCAAAATTAAAGAAAATGTATACATCCTACAGCTTAATGGGAAAGAAATATTTCTTTGTTTTTCTTTACTATTTCTTGTAAATTCAAAAAGAAGAAAAGAAATAATAGAATTGGAAGTTAGAAATAGAATACAGCAATAATCTTGTTGCATACCCCCATTCATTCATTTAGTTATTCATTGAACAAATGTGTTTCTAGTGATGACTGTGAATCTGGATTGTGTTGATCTTAACTGTAAAGTCTTGTATTGGAGGTCTTAATGAACAAGAATTTATTAGTAGCAAAAAAAAAAAAAAAACTAGAAAACTCAGTGATTTCAGATAAAACTATGTAGTCACCAAAATATTACAGGAAAGGCACAAGAAATAAATGGAAATGCTGGATGGCACACAAAGGATGTGATCCACCAGCATTACCTGTATTCTGCACTCAGTCTGCCTGAAGGGCCCTGTCTGGAGTCATGGCTCCATGTAGAGAAACTCCAGAGGGACTTGAGTGGGAGGATCAAGGCTTTAAATCCTGTCCTGTGAGGATTAACTTCCTTTGTGGAAGAAATGAATAATGGGGTAAAAAATGGTGTGAATAAATAAACATAACAAAAACAGACAAATGAATGCAAGACCTTGTGATCATGACTTCTATGAGGAGGTAGAAGGAGATCTACATGGACGAGCTCATCACAAAGGCCTAGTTGGGGAATATACAGTTAACCAGAAATTATGAAAAGGAGGCATTAGCAATCCAAGAACTCAGGCAAAGCATTTTGAACAGACACATGAAAAATGTATCCAAGAACTTTAGGCAAGAAAACTGGGGATATTCTCAAAGCTGAAATTATTTTCCTGTGACTAAAGGTAGGTGAGTCTGGCTGGAGATGAGATTTGAAAAGTAAGTAATGTCCAAGTTTCCAGGACTTTGTAATTGAGAAAACAGTGAACCATCTAAGGTCAAAAAAGTCAGATAAAAAATAAACTTGTAATATAAACTTCTTAATTCACTACATAAGGCAATTTATTTCCTGTGTTTTATGGATTTTAACTGTAGATTATGTAACTACAGATTATATTTAGCAAACTCAAAGATATATTTAGCAAGAAGAGAAACTATTCAAGGCCTGACCTGCTTAAGCTAATATAATCTAATATTTCATACCAAAGTCATGATCCAATTAAACCATGGTCATGTGGTGATGACAACGTACCAAGTAATGTCTTTACATCTCGGTAGCTAAAAAGCCCTAAGAGGTATAACAAATGACCAAATGATAACCCAGGGAACTTGACACTATGTCATTTCTTGGGTCCTGAGATCCCTAGCAGGTCTTCTTTCTTCCTTTCAGAGTGCCCTGTATTGGATTAATGTATATACATACATATAATTTTGTGTGTGCATATATATACACACACACATATACATGTATATTTTATTTGTCCAAAAATATAAACATATAAATTAATTAGTTGTACTTGATTGAAGGTATAATAAAAAAATAAATAAATTATACCTTCACAGAAGTTCCTGTGCATATTTTTTTAAACCATGCAATCTCTATAAAAGAAAAGTGTGCATTGCTTTCATGCACATTCTTTTTAAACCTGTCAAATGTTATGTCCTCTACCTAATGAGAGAACTGCTCACCCACATGACTTTGTATCCATACAACCATGTTTGGTACTCTACCCATCTCACCTTTTTAAGTGTATCTCCACCCTTTACAGTGATTGGCACAAGTGATGGTCAGCAAAATCCATAGACCTTCAAGAAAACTTAGCTAACGCTGAAGTGAAAAAGTAAGGAAAAAAAAAAACAGTGAGGAGGAATATGAAGAAAAGAAACAGGGAAGAAGGAAGGGCAGGGAGAATTAGAGGGTTTAGGAGGGAAAGAGAGAAAGAGCTCATAAATGTCAGTAGAAAAGAAAAAAAAATGCCATAAATGTATGTAATGAAAACCAAGTAACATACACAATAAAAGAAAATATTGTACAGTGCCTACACGTTTTCAGAAAGTATTATAGCTACTTTGAATATATTAACTCATATAATCCATAAAGCAAAATCATTAGCTATGTTCTCATTTTGAGACTCATTTACAGGTAGGGAATCTAAAGTGCTGGTTATTCTAGATCATACACACAAGGATTTTTGATCTTGCATATTGTATTTAGTTCAACTTTATATTAAGTCCAAATCCCACTGCTTTTTACTTTAAAATGGCATTTTTACATGATTTCATCTACCTTCCGCATTCGTGTTATTTCCTAAGGGCGACCATACAAGAAACAAGAGAAAAAAAGAAAACAAATCTCAAAATAGTCAGTAGAGATTGAGGAAACAAAGAGAACATGAGAATATGAGGGAGGGACTTTCGGGCCACACAAATTTCATTTTCAATGAGTTTTATCACTCTGTTGTTGCCATCTGAGGATTAGTCCTATCAATTCTTCCTGTATCTTTATCCTCTGTCATTTGAGTTTCTTTCACTTGCCACAAAGACAATGTTAATTAAAACAAACAAAGAAAAAATTAAATAAATGAAAGTTTTATAAACCTAAGTGAAACAGATACTAGGGTTGTTTTCCAGATAGCTATTATGGGTAAGATATATTATGTGTCAGGAAACAGGAATGAGATTGAAGAAAAGAGGGGGCAACTGGGTTAAGATTAAAGGATACCATGTAATTGAAAATCCACACAAAGAAAACCTGCTGCAAAACCTTCCTCAGAGCAGCTCCAATCCTAAAAGTTGTTTTGCATTCAGGAAATCCTTGGCATTTTACACTCAAAGATTGAGAACCATATTACTTTCCTTTGCATTCACATTCCTTCCTTGATTCGAACCAGCAGCTAGTGTGGTAGTTGATTCAAAGGACCATGCCAAACTTGGCCAGGAACTTAATAGAACTCAAAATAGTAAATGAATGTAATCGAGTATTCAATTATTTTTCCTCAAAACAAGGTAAGTTTTATATAATTTTGACAATTATTTAGCTGTATTTGAAGATATAAATCAACAATATTATTGTTCTTTTCCACACAACACATGTCAGGATAATACAGAGCAATCCCATGGAATATGAAGTGTACAGAATTAGTAGTTAGAAAACCTAGGTTCTATCTTATATAGCATCTTCTTCAAAAATTAACAAAAAATATTTTTAAAAGTAAGACCAGATTGCAGAATTTCCATGTTTACTGTCAACTATTCAGAAATAATCAAATAATCAGGCTGAGGTGAACACTTCTTTTTTTTTTTTTTTTTGGGGGGGTGCTGGGGATTCAAACCCAGGGCCTTGTGCTTACAAGGCAAGCACTCTACTGACTGAGCTATCTCCCCACCCCCAAAACTTTTTTTTTTTTTTTTTTTTTTTTTGCGGTAGTGGGGATTGAACCCAGGGCCTTGTGCTTGCCAGGCAAGCACTCTTCCAACTAAGCTATCTCCCCAGCCCTGAACACTTCTTAACTAAACTGAAACCAAGAATACCTTTTTTCACATATATTGAAAAGTGAACCAGGTATAGCTGGCACTGTGGCTGATGCCTGTAAACCCAGCAGCTTGGGAGGTTGAATCAGGAGGATTTCAAATTCAAAGCCAGTCTCAGCAACTTAGCGAGTCCCTCACCAACTTAGCAATAACCCGTCTTAAAATTAAAAATAAAAAATGGGCTGGGATGTGTGGCTCAGTGGTTGAACACCCCTAGGTTCAATCCTTGGTTAAAAAAAAAAAGACTCAGTTCTAGAATATTATAAGTTTGCATGACCAGTGTCTTCTCTACATTTAGGTCAATTTACTTGGGTAGAGATAATCAGTAGGTTTCTCTTTGAGCATGAAATAGAATACCATTAATAGAAATATATTGACATTATGCTAAAAGGACCTCACCATTCCTCTGAAAATGAGAGGGGGTAGGGGGAGGAAGTATGAAAGATGGTGGAATGAGACAGACATCATTACCCTATGTACATGTATGAATACACAATGGTGTGAATCCACATCTTGTACAACCATAGAAATGAAAAGTTGTACCCCATTTGTATACAATGAATCAAAATGCACTCAGTAAAAATAAAAATAAAAATAAACCTAAACTTCATTTGTTAAAATCCTATGAATTTATTTTCTCAAACTTGTAACAAAGAAAAAAAAATCCAACAATTAGGATTCCCAAACAGATATTGTTTGTCATTATTTCTAGTCTTCAGTTCCCGTGGCTGACAAACCATTAATAATCACTTCTAATTGACACGTTTTATCTAGATATCATACATAATTTAAACAACTTACAATAACATTCTAATTGCCAAGAAACTGATATATCTTTTGGGATAATTTGCATATATATGCTTTGATCCATTTTCAATTTTTATTTCAGTCATGAACCACAAGAAGAGAGGGTTGGGAGTGGGTTACCTTATAGGGAAGAGCATTTTATCATTAACACAGTTTAGAATTGTGGATCTCATGATAATAACAATGACTAGAATGCAATTTAGCTGGTTTTATAAATGTTAATTTGTTATAGAAGATGTAGTATACCCTTATTACTTCACTCTGGAATGGCTGTTCTATCACCAGTGGCTGATACCTCCATTATGTTTACTATTCTAATTTCAGTTTCTTTTCTTTATGATAACTCTGTATATTTTACCACACTGTACACATATGACTCTACCAGAGAGCTCTCTGTCATGAAGAGAGAAGTCACTTTATGCATTTGGAGTGAAAACTATTTAATACAGTATTTGGGGTATGCATACCTATACAGAGACCTGGGGAAGACAGGGAAGGTAATACTGAAAATCATTACAACTGGTCTGAAGGTCAAAGAGTAAACAGTGAAGGTCACAACCAGAAGTTCTAGAATGTGGGCAAAGGAGCCCAAGTCAGAGGGCAGTGTGCACTGATGCATAAGACCATAAAAAACTTAGGGCACTTACATGGTGTGGAAGACCACAGTGACTGACAAAGCCACTGTATCTGACCCACACCACCTGCTGAGAATGATGGCTCCACACTCTGTTCAAACAAGCTCCTCTTGTCACACATTTGAATCCTTTTATGGAAAAGGGATTCTGGGATACTACTCTAGCCTGAGAATCAAAATGGTGATAGGTGCAGGCCTGACAGCAAGAAAAAATCCAAGTACTTTAAATAAATTAAATACAAGCTATCTTCATATGTGTTTTCAGTTGTTCTTCCCTGCGGTCTTGGTTAAAAAATTCTTAAGGGAAAAGTTGTACAGTTTTAGATCCAATTGTATTAGTGTGTCTATTTCTACTTTCAAGAACTTTATTGTTTTATTCTTAAAATTATGCACTTGTTTTAAGGTCCATCTATAATATTAAAACTGATTTTATTTCCCTTTTTCTCTTCTCTTTTCTTCCTCTTATCTGCCTCCCACTCTCAACTCTGTCTCATCTATCCTCTCGCCACCTTCAGTATTCAATATTCACAACTTGGCATGATTTGATTTGTATATTATTCTGTATTATTATAAAGAAATTATAAGCTTAATATATAACAGCTATATATAATAGTTAGAGATTACACAAAAATAAAAATTAGGCATTTTATTAGTTTCATAAAAATGTAATTGTTGTATATTGTAGTTCTCTGAATCTTGCTTTTCTTCATGAGTACTATATCCAAGTCAGCCATTATTGATCTATCTTATTCATGATAATTACCTCAATGTACCATTATATGAACAGACTACTAAATATCATGCTTATTACAAAATAATCACTTGACTTGCTTTTTGTTTTGCTACTATAAACACCACAAAGACATTCAACTGCATGTGTTGATGTACATTATTGTTTTCATTTCCAGGAATTGATTGCCATGAATGGTATTGTTAGAAGAATGAATATCAAAAATTATGATGAAAGTCAATATATAACTTTTCAAATGCTGTAAAAATCTTTTTCCCACTATGGTTGAGAAAACTTTCTCCATATCCCTGCCAGTCAAATTTGTTAACATTTGTCTTTCCATTTCACTAATCAAATAGGTGTAATGTAAATATCAAAAAATGTTAATTTAATGATCCTTTTCCCAATAACTTCATAAGATAGGTCTTTTTCATGTATTTATTGGTAATTTAGATTTGCTGTTCTAACAGTCTGCATTTCAAAATGTTTGCTTATTCTTTATTTGCTTACTTGCATTTAGTACATCTCAAATTTATTTTGCATTTACATTGTTCAAATTATGATTTGCATTATGTTCTTCAAAATTCATCTGTTAGAGTCCTCAACAAGTACCTCAGAATGTGACCATATTTGGAAATAGGGCCATTACAGATGTAATTAGTCATATTAAGTATACTTTAGTAGGGTTGATCCCTAACCTAACATGACATGTATCTTTGTAGAAGAATTCCATGTGAAGAGACCTGCACACAGTGAGAACACTGTATGAACCTGAAGACACAGATCAGAATGGTCCATCTGCAAGCCAAGGAATGCCAAAGATGGCCAGCAAATCACTAGAAGCTAGGAGAAAGGTCTGGGACTGATCTTCCTCAAAGCCTCAGAAGCAAATCAACCTGCAAATACACTGATGTCAGATTTATGACCTACAAAACTGTCACAATATATGTTTCATGCTTAAATCACCCAGTTTGTGGCACTTTATTGTGGCAGCCCAAGAAAACATTTTATCTCACCAAAAGGAAACCCATTTCCCTCAGTTCCTAACAAGTAATGTGCTTTCTTTGTCTATGGATTTGCCTATTCTGGATATTTCATATTTCACAAATGGAATCAAAACATACATTATTTTGTGTCTGTTTCTTTCACTGAGCATATTTTCAAGGCCTGCTCATCCAATTCATTGTTTTGCATAAGGAAAGAAATCTTCTAGTCAGTGTCCCTGTAGAAGTGCCAATTTTTCTGTAAGGAGTAAAATTGTAGAACTGTTCCAATCTCTCATTTCAGAGAAAGATCAAGGCATTACTTTTTTCTAACTGAAATGACCACTATAGTTGTTTCGTTTTTTGTTTTGTTTTCCCTCAAACTGAAGAGCAGCATTCTTTTAAAAAGTGAATTCTATAGTCACTGCTGTGAAAAAAATCTCAGGCAGTTTTATGTTTAGCAGATAGTCTCCAATGTTCAAACAGACAGGGATTCCTACTTTGAGTGGTGACCTTGTGTGTCAATCTGACTGGATCTGAGGTGCTCAGATATTTGGTCAAACATGATTCTGGGTATGTCTGTGAGGGTGTTTCTAGAAAAATTAACATTTAAATTAACATACTAAAGCAAATTGTTCTCCCTTATGTGGATGGGCCTCATCTAATCAACTAAATATCTGCATAAAACAGAAAGGCTAAAATGAAATTTCACCTAACTGTTTGGCTCTTCTGGTTCTCAGACCTTCAATCTTGTTGGGGGCTATGCCATGCGGACTACACCAAGATGGCACCTGGCAGCCAGCCAGAAGTTGTTTTGATCACATCGGCGGTGAGGAGGTCGGTTAACATAAACACACTCAGGTGATTTATCATTGGCCGTATTCAATTAAGTCCACGCACACAATGCGTGCACAGGTGTTCCCGAGTGTTCCTGCTTGGGCCTGCTCATTTTAACCTTTGCTGTGATAGGGCAGCTGGCTCCTTGCCTGATCTCAATTGGCGTGGCCCCGCCCTCCACCTCCTGGAGGGAATATAGGTGGGCAGTAGGCAGAAGGCAAGAAGAAGCAGCTAGCAGAAAGAAGAAGCAGCTAGAAGAAGCAGCTAGCAGAGAGAAGCAGCAGCAAGCAGTAAGCAGCAGACAGCAGCAGAAGGCAGATGGTAGAGCGGAGAACTGAGAACACACCTCTAGATGGTAGATCATAGATCGCAGTATGCGGGACGCACCACTAAGAAGCACCTCAGATAGATAGAACTTAGTTCACAGGATGCGAGACCTACCTCTAAGAAGAAGCAGCAGAACTCTAAGAAGAAATAGATCTCTGATAAGCACAGAAGCCTCTCTTTCTCTAAAAACTTCCTCTAAAAGCAAAGTCTCTCTTCCTCTAAGCAAAGTCTCTCTTCCTCTCAAAGTCCTTTCTTCCTCTAAAATCAAGCAAGCCTCTTTTTCCTCAATAAGCTAGGGAATAAGCAAGCAAGCAAGGAAGCAGCACAGAAATAGAAGTATTTTATTTCCAGTTTACCTCCGATAAATACCCGTGCAATTGTTGCTGCAGGCGGTAACAAATATCTGCGGGTTTGTTGCTGCAGCGGCGACACAATCTTGAACTAAATAAACACCACTGGCTCTCCTTGGTCCTCTGCTTGCTGACTTACAGTTCTTGGAACTTAGCCTCCATAATCATGTGAATTAATCCTTTATAATGAATCAATCTCTCTCTTGTTCTCTCTCCCTCTTTCCCCATTATATATTTATTAATAATATATATTATATACATACATATACAAGCATATACATACAATATACATATATATAAATAATGTCATATGTATGTATGATTACATACACAAATGTGTGTGTGTGTGTGTGTGTGTGATCTGTTTTGTTTCTCAGGAAAAACCTAATGTACCTGCCTTTTTTCTTTCTTAGCAAATATACTACCTAATATGTCAGAAAATAAATGCATTATCAACCATATTTATTCATATTTCTGTCTCCATGGAAAGCATTTTTGACTAAGAGTTTTTTATTATCTCCAGAGTATAAAATGATTTGGGGCCAAAAGATCAAGCAATTGGTGCCATAAAATGTTATCTTCCTTTCCTTCTCTCCATCTTTTTTATTTATATTGCAGTAATTAAAATGTATGCTACTTTTCTCATTAAAATTAGATATGTCTTATTATTTCTGGATGAGTAAAGATTGGGCTTTTCAGTGTTCAGTTTTTATAAATTACCAAGGAACCCACAGGAAAAAAACATCACTTCCTTATGAGAAAAGACAGTGAAAATGTGAAAGTCAATATGATATAAAGCTGTCTTGTATCAAAAAACAGAGAAGATGTTGAACACTTGTAACCTAGTCCCTGAATGGACTTATGTGAGTTACAGGGAAAGGAGGTTATAAAGACAAAGTAACAGCTCTATCAAGTGCCACTTCAAGCTTCAGCAATGAGACACAAAAATCTCACAAGTAGGCAGTATTACTGTATTTGACTGTCTAGGGCATCAACTGTAGAATCCTTGGTCTCTACATCAGTAAACTCTGCATGGGGTAGCAGTAATCATAAGACAGAAATCAGTGACTTCCAGTAGCCAGATGAAACAATTTACACTGCATAGATAGCTTCCCAGGTCAAGAAGGTAGGAAAATCATGGACATCATATTGATTTCCAAGGAAACAGCTTGTAAATAATATTTGGGGACAAGCGAGTCAGAAGCAGATACATTTTTATTTGTTACCGCTGTGTTAATAGTTTGTGTAGCCCAGGTTAGTGTGGTCTGATTACATCCACAGCAATGTCCTGGTCTATCCTCTGCATCTTCCTAATGCTGATTATAAATTCAATGCCACCTGACTTATGTAGCAAACTATTATTTTCAGGAATGAGATAGTTTAATAGGAGTACCTTTAACTGTATACCCGCTGCATGTAAACTTACTTCCCAATGCGATCTAATGGTTTAAATTACATCCACTGTTTACTTTTAAAAAGGTAACTATATATAATAAATTCAAGCACTACCTTGTGTACTGGAATTTTTGAAATAAAAATTATTTTCAAATAATGCAGACTCAACTATACTGTTCAAGATGAAGCTTTTCCATTTAAATCTCATGAAAGATTGAGGCAGATGTAAAAGAAATGTGGATGGACTCAAAAGTAACAGTTTGCATTTAGATGTTGGAAAACAATAAGTGAAAGGGTTTTATGTTCTTTTCATTTGCATATATATGTGGGTAAAGGCAGGAATAAAGATCAAGAATCTAAACTCTGAAATGGCATTTCAATAAAACAATCAAGTGATAAAGTTTTTTCATAGATCAACCAATTTCTTTCTTCCCCAACTCCTGCAATTTTAGGGGGAAAAAAGCAATTCTGAAGAATACCCACATGCAATCAGGTAGATGTTAGTAGAAAATGAAGTCATCATCTCCTTTTCATATCAAATTCAATTATGCTTCAATTTTAAAAGTAACATACAAGTGGAATATACTTTACTCTATACATTAAGGTTCTTTACAGGAACAGAACCAACAGACTGTGCATACAATTATAAGAGGTGATTTATTAGGTTGGCTTATACTATTAGCAGCTGAATAGTCCCATGATGGCAGTCAGTAGATGAGTACAGGGAAAGTCAGTAGCTGCTCAGTCCAAGCAGCAAACCTCAGAACGAGAAGTTCCATGAAGGCAGGCCCACTCAACTCTGAAAGCCTGGAGAGACTTCTTGGAGAGTCACTTAACACAAACTCAAATTCATATCCTGAAGAGTCTTGAGTCTAATACACCAACAATGGCAGCAGCAGAAAACTTGCTCGAGAGTAGAGTTTGGACCTGTGCACATACTGTGCATCTGCGCAAGCGCACACACACAAACTTGCACCCTGGGACCTTTTCTCTGCTTTATTTTCTTTGGAAGGATGCAGGTACTGATAATTGAACCCAAATCCCAAGCTTGCAGCACTGTGCTACAGTCCCCAGCTCTTTTGATTTTCTAATTTTGGGATAGTGTCTTGCTAATTTGCCAAGACTAACCTTGAACTTGGAATCCTCTCACCTGTCTCCTGAGTACCTGGGATTGGAGGCTGGGATTTTAGGCATTTCCCACCACTCTAGGCCCTTCCACATTTTTTCAGCTGGTACAGGAGTCTGTTGGACAGGGTCACCCATATTTGAGGGCACACCTTCCCCCACCTGACTATTGTCTCTGAAAACACCCTCATAGACACACCCAGAAGTGTACCTTACCAGTTTTCTAGATGTCTCTCAATCAATTCAAATTGAAAACCAAGATTAACCACCACACTTTTGAATTTACATCTGACATCAAACCTTTAAAAATCATAGCTCAACCTCTTTAAAAACATACACAAAACGATCGAGCATTAAGTTATGTATTATTTTAAAGTGCAAACAAAATATAACAGTTAATACTATACTCATTTGTGACACCAATTAACAATTGTTCTTTTGTTTTGAAATGTTAAAAATGTGGAAGCTTAGATGACTTAGGTAATTTCTCAGTTATCTTCAACATCCTTTTTGTCACTACATTCACCTAACCCTATCAAATGATGAGATACTCATCAAAAGAGGTTACCTCCAGTTATACAGAATTGAAAACTGGTTCTTTGCTTTGTGTTTTTTTTTTTTAGAATTCTTTCTAATAGTGATCATGAGATTGGCTTGAAGGTGAAGCAAAAAATTTTCCCTTACTTGTGATATTTATTTCCTAATGAATTATGTATTCTTTCTCCTAAATGAGATGATAACAACTCATTTTAAAATATAATGCTGTGTACAAAAAAAAAAAAAAACTGGCATTTTTTTCTTAAGCAATCACTCCATAGACATTTACTGATTATGTTATATGAAAGACACTGTTAAATATCAAAATGAGCTCTTAACAAAAGGAAAAGCTGTATAATCAAAGGGAATATCTAATGGGTCATGTACGCAATTTTCAGACAGGTATAATTTTATGTCCTTTTTGAAAATGTCAAAACCCACCAGCTAGCACACCATTTTACTCAATTATCTTTTCCACTGATGGTGTGATTTGAACCAAATTGATCAAAGTTAGATGACGCAAGCCTTAAAAAAATCTAATGAAATGAAATGAAACAAAAGAACTTTAAGAGTATTCCTAGTACAATCTGAGATTTACTGAATCATAGCCTGAGCAATCACCAAAAGGAACTAAATAGATTTAGGGAATAATTTTCTTAGGAGAGTAATTACATTTAGTTTATGTATTCAGAAATCTTGATTATAGAGTCCCATATATTTTAATTTTCTAGTCCCATTGCATGTCTTATCATCACTACACACTGCAATTAAATGAATCTCTAATTTCAAGAACCCTTCCTGAAACATTTGCCACATTCCCTAACAACATTATCACAATGGTTTATATCCATCTGAGAGCAAATGGTTAGCATCTGTTTTGGACATAGAAGAAAAAAAAAAAAAAAGAAAGATAAATCTTGTTTATGATCGGCTCTGACATATGTGGACAGGCAGGCCCAGGCACATTTCACGAGTCAACATTAGGATTTTGTTTCTCTCCATACTTTTGCATACATCAAAAGTGGCAAACTATCCATAGAACCTATAGAAATTAAGGACAGAATAACCAAATTAAATCACTGAACCTAAAATTTTTAAACTAGATGTCGAAGCTTCTTTAAGTCAAACCTAATAAAGAAGAGTTGGTTTGTGGGCAGCTTATCAATTACTTACAAATAGGCCACTGATTAGTTGCAAGTTGCTGAAGGGCATGAATCATTAAATTCCAAAGAATAAGACAGAATGTCACAGGATCTACTCTGGTATCACAGTTAAAGCTCACTGATTGCTTTGTTCATCATTCCTTCGACTAAGGATGACACTAGAATTTTCCTTGAAGAAAATTCAGGAAGAATGACAGAGGTTCTTCCAAGAACCCTTGCACCAGTAGAGTGAGCTAATTTTATTCTTGTCACTAGAGTCACTTTTACTATGTAGCATACAGAATTCAAAGACTCACCATCAATTTCTTCCCTCCTGAACCCATAGGCTGTTCTACCAAGTGGAGTCTGTTTGCATCCCCCCTTGAATGTGGACTGGCCTTATAACATCATTCATAGACCAAAGCAGAAATAATACAGGGCCACTGATAGGGGACAGATGGACATGAGTCATGGGAACAACAGTTTAAGGAAAGAATTCTATAAAATGGGCTCACTATGCTGACTCCCACATGTTTTCTCTCTTACAAAGCAATTTATCTTTTAAAATTAATTTCTTGTGTATGTACACAATGGTGAAATTCACTGTGATGTGTTCATATATGCACAGCAAAAAGATCAAAAGAGAAAGGGAGCAGGGGGTGGGGAGAGGGAAAGGGAAGAAGAGGTACTGGGGACTGAATTAGAACAAGATAGAGTCCATGCTCTTATAATTATGTCAAAATGGTTTCTACTGTCATGTATAACTGCAAAGAACCATTTTTTTTTTATAGAAAGCAATTTGCCTGCATCTCTGCCTGTCTTAAGGCTATAGGTTATGTTACATTCCTCAGCAAGTACCTATTAATCTGTAGGAGAAAAGAAGGCCAGAGATGCTGGGAAGAAAACAAGTTATCCTGAAGGGGGAGACTTTTGTGAAACTTACAGACCAGATTCCAGAATTCAGGGAGATAAGGATAATTATCCCTAATCATAAAATCTTTAAGAATGGGTTCCAATTAGAAAAATTAGAAACAGTCAGTATGGGCCAAAGTGACATAGAGTTGTCATGGCAGTGGGGTCTTGAAAGTCTTATGTCATCCTGCTATCAGTATAAAATCAAAAAGTGGACCTGGGTGGGACTCTCTGAATGCTTCCCCAGGGCCCCAGTAAAACTGGAGGTCAGGAGAGGAGCAAGACCTCCCTCTCCTCTCTGAGAAGACCCACTCTCTCCTTTAAGGCTGTCAGCTATTCCCTTTTCCTATCACTTGAAATAAACTGATGTCTGTTACCTTGAGCAACATGTCTGAAATCTTTCTGATTTGATCTCAAGAATAGGGGTTTAAGGGTCGGGGGGCCTTTGTGCTACCCCGGAAGGTCCAAGTCCTGTAACACCAATTTCAGGCCTTGGCTAAAGAGGCCTGACAGATTCTCCTTTCTCTGGGAATGCCCATTCTCATGGTATAAAGAAAATTGTGCAGTATTATTGAATTAGGCTGTGTGAAGAGGAAAATGAGCAGTAAAACATGCTTGGAAAGCCTAATTTGAAAATTTAGATGAAAACAAAGAAATGAAAAGTCAAAATAATAATGAAAATGAAAATAATGTAAAATACATTTTTCTTGCCCTTACTCATTTAAGTATGGTTGTGTTATACCTGAAGAGAAGAGAATGACTCCAAGTTGTTCACATGAAAGCCAAAGAAGCCTTTATTTAGCTGGCCAGCAGTGACCTCTGTAACACCTAAGGCAATGGTGTAGGGTAAATCAAGCCATCCTTCCTTTGTTCTTAGTTCTTACAGGGAAAGTGATGTGTGAGTGGTGTGATTTCAGCAGTTAGGAATTTCAGCCAATGCAAGCAAGCCAAGTTTACAGAAGCAGACAAGCAGACATGAGGGATTAGTGTTAGGCCTTGGGGCTGTTAGGGACTTCTCAACTTCCACATTCTAAAGGTCTTTACTTAATTTCTGGGAATTGTTTGTTCCATTTCTGAGATGTGTTATTTTGGGGGAATCTTATTAGCTCTTGGGGGCTGTAACAGTTGACTGTTTAAAGCGAATATAATGGTGTTGCTATGGTTTGAATATGGTTTTTCTCTCAAAGGTTCATGCACTGAAAGATTGGTCCCTGGTGTAATGATATTGAGAGGTGATGGATTTTAAGAGGTGGAGCCAAGTGGAATGTAATTGTGTCATGGGGACACTACTCTCATGAAGGGATTAATACTGGTCTTCAGGATTGAATTCGTTCCTAACAGTGGTGATACCACTGTTGACTGGTGACAAGTTCTGTTTCCTCAAATGTTAAAGTTTGAATATTAGAGAAGCACACCAAGGTAAGCATAATAAGCAGGTTTTATTTAAAGGTAATAATACAGACTTCTCCGAGGAGGTGAAAGGGGGTCATGGCTGATGTTCTAGAGTCCCAGAAAGGGAGTGCACCCTACATATTTTATAGATTAGGGTCTTCTTTGTTCTGTTCTTCCCTCTTATCTACCCTTACTGCCTATGTGATTAGGCCCAGAAGTTGCTAATGAGATAGCAAAAAAGGTGAGCAGCAGATGGCAGAGAGGAGGGCCAAATGGAGATTCAGGTAGGGGCCCAGGGGACATTAATTAGCAATCCCCTTCCTGCAGAATTTTGGGAGGAGTAGTTAGGCAGGTAACCTTGGCGATCAAAAGGGCTCTGGAGACACTGACATTGCAATCTCCCAGGGTGCGGTCTCCAACTTCCAGATGCAGATGGATTTCATAGCCTCCATTTCCTTGATTTGACCCAATTCCCTATTTCTATACTAACTGCCTGTCCTCAATTCTGACTTCAGTGGGATATTATAAAGTGAAAGCATTTCTACATGCAACCATTTCCGTTTCTCTTGCCCACCATGTTGTGACCTATCCAGGAGGCCTTGCCATAGACCAGCACTATGCTCTTTGGGCTTTCCAGTCATCAGAAAGTCAGCACCATGATTCAAATAAATCCCTTTGACTTATAAGGTACCTTGCCTCAGGTATTTTCTTACAGTAGTGCAAATTGGACTAAGACAAGTATGCTATGAGTTCCTTAACACATGTATGGTTAAAATGTATGACAATAACAATATAAAAGGTAAGAGAGAGGAAATGAAATTATACCATTGTGGTTCTTTATACTATATGCCAGTGAGTATAATATTTAAAGTTAGACCGAAATAAGTTAAAGGTGTATATGATAAAACCCAAGAAATTATAATAATAAGCCAATCACAGAGATAAAATGAAATAAAGTTTTCTCATTACTCTGAATAAGAGGAAATAATTTTATTTGAGTATTTCAAATGTGGTAGGCACTGGGACAGAATACAATGGTGGACAAAACAGACAAAATTCCTATTTCAATGAGTCTTATATCCTGTTGAGATGGAAAGTTAATACATTATTAATAAAGAACATATTCAATACTGTGCAAAAAATTAAACAAGCTATAAGGGAATTTAACCAGTTGGTCAATGTGTAGGAAGCTCTCTTTGAGGATAAGACATTAAGGATACTAGCCTGTTAAATTAGTAACCTTTGGCTTACTAATACTACTTTAAAATTACAGATTCTTTCATTTCTTTGCATTCTTATAGTGACATGACGGAATTACTTACATATAAAGAAAGAATGATTGCTAGTTGTGATATAGAAAAGCATTCTCTGACCCTAGTCATTTTTACCAGATCCTATTCATAGTATGTTGATAAATAGAACTGTCAGATATAAATGCCAAACTGCTATTTCAAAGTTAATGGAAAGATTCTCTACAAAATAGATTTGTCTTTAAATGTCCATGATGATCTATTTTTAAGTATGTTTATAAAAATTGCAATATGTTAAAGTAAAAGTTTTAGTCCACTAGAGTTTTAAAAACATTTGTTTTGAATGCTGACCCTTTGGGTAAAATATAATTCATAATATTATTTTGATATATAATCAAAACCATAAAACCTATGTGCAAAATTTTAGAAGTACTTGACATTTATGATTCCCCAGTGAGTATAGTAATATATGGAATAAATTCAGGGTAAAATATCTCCCTACAACTTTAAGAATTTGAAAGTTATGTATTGCAATTTTGGTCTTTATTTACATTTGATATAAATTAACCTCCATTCTAAAGGAGTGACATTGGAATGACAGTATTACAAAAAGAGCATGAATTCTGTGTCTTATTTAGGACTACTTTGCTAGAAATTTCTACAGGAAGTTTCCCTTCCCCCTAGCTTCCCATCTCTCCCTATGAGGTGAGACAGAAGCAAAGCTGGACATCTGAAACACACTGAAAGCTCAAGAATTTTGAAACCATGCTCTGTCCCTCCCTCTTGGATTAGAGGCTTCAAAAATAAACTCAAATGGATTAAAGTCTTAAGTACTTGACAATAAATTGCAAAACTTCTCAAAGAAAACATAAGCAAAAGACTTCTTGGAATTGATCTTGGCAATGATTTTTTTGGATATGACACCAAAAGTACAGGCAACAAAAGCAAAAAGAGACAAGTGAAATTACATCAATTAAAAAGCTTCTGTGCAGCAAAACAAACAACCAACAGAATGAAAAGGGACACAAGGAATAGGAGAAAATATTTTCAAAGCATGTATTTGATGAAGGTCAATATTCAAGATGCAGAAGATGGGGATGTGACTCAGCAGTAGAGCTTTGCCTAGTATGCAAAAAAAAACCTACTTTGGATTCCTAATAGCACAGAAAAAATAATAAAAATTCAAGATGTATGAGGAATTGCTACAACTCAGTAGCAAATAACCCTATTAAAAATTGGACAAAGGACCTCAATAGACATTTCTCCAAAGAAGATATGTGGCCAAAGGGAATATGAAAAGATACTCAATGTCACTAATCATCAGGGACATGCAAATCAAAATCACAATGAGATACCACTTCCAACTTGTTAGGATGATTATTACCAACAGTCAAAAGCAAAGAAGCGTTGGCAAGAATGTGAAGAAATTAGAACGTTTTTACACTGTTGGTAGAAATGTGAAATGGTGTTGGCGGCTATGAAAAACAGTATGGAGTCTCCTTAAAAAAATTAAAAATAGAACTAACATAACTATCCAGAAGTCTCACTCCTATGTATATGGTCATCCTTTTGTAACCAAAGCAAAGTGCTTCCAGGAACAAAACCCATGGGCACTCAATTTCCTTATATAAAATGACATAGTATTTTCATTTAACCTATGCACATCCTCTTAAACCATCTCAATTATTTATAATACTTAATCTAATGTAAATGCTATATAAATGATTTATACTGCATTGTTTAGAGGATAATGTTTTTTAAACAAGCCTTTTCACCTTTCCATAGTCACAATATTCTTTAGATACTTTCATTTGGAGGTTGTTTGACTCTACCATGTGGAACATGTGGCTGACAATATGCCACAAAGAATTGAAACCAAGTTCACAGTGAGACATCTGTATGCCCATCTTCATTGCAGCACTATTCACAAGTGCCGAATCTTCAAAACAACCGTAAGGTTTATCAATAGATGAATGAACAGATTATGATATATACTTATAATGGAATTCAGCCTTAAAAGAGAAAGAAATCCTGCCCTTTGTAAAAAAAAAAAAATGACACAGATGAGCCTTGAGGTCATTATGCTAATGAAATAAGCCTGCCACTGAAGGACTAAGACTGCATGATTCCACTTAACACAGAACAGTCAAACTCAGAGAAGCAGAGAACAGAATGGTGATTACCAGGTCTGGGGAGAAGGGAAAATAGAGAGTTGTTCATTTTGTTTAAAGCTCCATTTATGCCAAAGATCTGATGTACAAGTATAGTGCCTACTTTTTTGTTGTTGTTGTTAAGCAGGTATATCTTATGCTAAGCATTCTTACCACAGAAAGGCAGAGGGAGTAGGGGGTAGAAGGAAACCATGGACAGTGATGGACATGTCTATTACCTGTATTGTAATGATGCTTTCACAGGTGGTATATTTTTCCAAAATCATCAAATTGCATACATTAAATTTGTTTGGTCCATGCATATGAATAATAAATCAATAAATCTATTTTTAAAAAAGAAAAAGTACATAAAACATTTATATCCACTTTAAGGGAGAATTTATATACAAAAGATTCAGTTATGACAAACAGATGGTTGTGTTACCACCTCCACAATTAGAGAAAAATAACAGTTAATTACCTTCAAAATTCTCATATGCCCCTTTGTAGTCACTCCTTCCAGCCCCTGCCACTAGCAACCAGTGATATGTTTTCTCTCCTTATGTCTTTGCCTTTTCAAGAATGTCACAGAAGCAGAATCACAAAGGAGATGGCCTTTTCATGTTAGTTTCTTTCACTAACTATAATGTATTTTGGTTTCTTTCATTTTGTTACATGACCCTTTCCATTTACTTCTGAGTAGTAGTGTTACACTCCATAGATACACTGCAGCTGGTTTTTATTTTCCATAATTAAGGGGTTTTGTTCCTTAGGAGATTAAGAATAAAGTTACTAAAACCATCACATACACATTTCAGAATCAGTTGTCAGTTTTAATTTCACTTGGATGAATACCTAGGAATGGGTTGGCTTGGGCAAAGAGACAGTGTATATTTAACTTTATAGGAAACTTCCCAATTATTTTTAAAATTGTCTATACCATGTTTTATTCCTACCAGCAAAATTTCAGTCGGGCAGGATGAATAAATTCAGGAGGTCTAATGGATGCCAGGATGACTACAGTTAATAATACTGTGTTAAATATTTGAAATTGGTTGTGAGTACATCTCAAGTATTATCACCTCAATAAAAGGTAACTATATGAGGTGTTAAAAGTGTTATTTACTTTGATTATAGTAATCATTTCACAGTGTATATATACATCAAAACATCAAATTGTATATCATAAATGTATGTAATTTTGTGTCAACAATATCTCAATAAATCTAGATAAACTAAAAAAAAAAGAAAATGAATTTTCCATTTGACGGTGTTTATTATTTTTTCTTCACTCTTCATTCATTTTTGTATAAACAACTTCCTCTCTATCTTATACCTCCTGCTGGCAAAAGTTCCTTTAACATGTTCTTTTGTAGTGCATGTCTGCTGGCAAAGCA
Organism: Sciurus carolinensis; assembly: GCF_902686445.1. Classification (NCBI taxonomy): domain Eukaryota; kingdom Metazoa; phylum Chordata; class Mammalia; order Rodentia; family Sciuridae; genus Sciurus; species Sciurus carolinensis. The sequence continues at coordinate 178,270 of NW_025920184.1, forward strand.
TTTTTTCCACTTGTTTATCTGAGAAAGTCTATTTATTCTTCATTTATGAAAGCTCTTTTTTGATGGAGATAGCACTCTAGGTTGAATTCTTTTTTTTCTTTCAGCACTTTAAAGAGTTTATCTGGGAGGGTTCCCTCCTCTTCTATTTCATGGAATATTTTGAGAAATATTGGAATGAGCTCTTCTTTAAAGGATTTGTAGAAATTGGCTGAGAACGCATCTGGTACTGGACTTTCCTTTGTTGGAAGGCTTTTGATGACTTCTATTTCATTACTTGAAATTGGTCTATTTAAATTGTGTACGTCCTCCCCCTTCAGTTTAGGCAATTCATCTGTCTCTAGAAACCTGTTGATGTCTTCGAAATCTTCTATTTTTTTGGAGTATAGATTTTCAAAACAGCTTCTAATCATGTTTTGTATTTCAATCGTGTCTGTTGTGATATTTCCTTGTTCATTCCGAATTTTAGTGATTTGGGTTTTCTCTCATCTTCTCTTTGTTAGTGTGGCTAAAGGTTTATCAATTTTGTTTATTTTTTCGAAGAACCAACTATTTATTTTGTCAATTTTTTGTATTGTTTCTATTGTTTCAATTTCGTTGATTTCAGCTCTGAGTTTAACTATTTCCTGTCTTCTACTACTTTTGGTGTTGGTCTGTTCTTCTTTTTCTAGGGCTTTGAGCTGTAGTGTTAGTTTGTTTATTTGTTGAGTTTTACTTCTTTTATTGAATGCGCTGCGCTCCATGAAATAAATTTTCCTCTAAGTACTGCTTTCATAGTGTCCCAGAGATTTTGATATGATGTTTCTTTGTTCTCATTGACCTCTAAGAATTTTTTAATTTCCTTCCTAATATCTTCTGTTATCCATTCATCATATAATAGCATATTGTTTAATCTACAAGTGTTGGAGTTGTTTCTGTTTTTTACTCTTTCATTTATTTCTAATTTCAATCCATTATGATCTGATAGAATACAAGGTAGTGTCTCTATCTTCTTGTATTTGCTAACATTAGCTTTGTGGCATAATATATGGTCTATTTTAGAGAAGGATCCATGTGCTGCTGAGAAAAAAGTGTATTCGCTCTTGGTTGGATGGTATATTTTATAAATGTCCATTAAGTCTAAATTATTGATTATGTTATTGAGATCTATGGTTTCTTTGTTCAATATTTGTTTGGAAGATCTGTCCAGTGATGAGAGAGGTGTGTTAAAATCACCTAGTATTATTGTGTTTGGTCTATTTGGTTTCTGAAATTGAGAAGGATTTGTTTGACATACATGGATGGGCCACTGTTTCAGGCACAGATGTTTATGATGGTTATGTCTTGCTGATTTATGCTTCCCTTAAGCAGTATAAAATGTTCTTCTTTATTCCTTCTGACTAACTTTGGCTTGAAGTCCACATTATCTGAAATGAGGATGGATACCCCAGCTTTTTTGCTGAGTCCATGTGCATGGTATGTTTTTCCCCATCCTTTCACCTTTAGTCTATGGGTATCTATTTCTATGAGGTGAGTCTCTTGCAGGCAGCATATTGTTGGATCTTTCTTTTTAATGCAATCTGCCAATCTATGTCTTTTGATTGATGAGTTCAGGCCGTTAACATTCAGGGTTATTATTGAGATATGATTTGTATTCCTGGTCATTTGGTTCATTTTTTAAATTTTATTTATTTATTTTTTTGACAAGACTTGGTTCCTCCTTTATTCAACAATTCCTTTAGGATAATTGCTCCCTTTGCTGATTTGCTTCTTTGTTTTTCATCTCTTCCTCATGGAATATTTTGCTGAGAATGATCTGTAATGCTGGCTTTCTTTTTGTAAATTCTTCTAGTTTTGTTTATCATGGAAGGATTTTATTTCATCATCAAATTTGAAGGTAAGTTTTGCTGGGTATAAGATTCCAAACTCCTTCTATGGAACCAATATTACCCTGATACCTAAACCTGACAGAGACACATCGAGGAAAGAAAATTTCAGATCAATATTCTTAATGAACATCGACACAAAAATTCTCAACAAAATTTTAGCAAATCGCTTACAAAAACATATTAAAAAGATAGTGCACCATGATCAAGTAGGTTTCATCCCAGGAATGCAATGTTGGTTCAACATCAGGAAATCAATAAATGTAATTCACCATATCAATAGACTTAAAATCAAGAATCACATGATTATTTCAATAGATGCAGAAAAAGCATTTGATAAAATACAGCACCCCTTCATGCTCAAAACACTAGAAAAAATAGGGATAGTGGGAACATTCCTTAACATTGTAAAGGCCATCTATGCTAAGCCCATGGCTAATATCATTCTAAATGTTGAAAAACTGAAAGCATTCCCACTAAAAACTGGAACAAGGCAGGGATGCCCTGTTTCACCACTTCTTTTCAATATCGTCCTTGAAACTCTAGCCAGAACAATTAGAAAGACCAAAGTTAAAGGGATACGAATAGGAAAAGAAGAACTCAAACTATCCCTATTTGCTGATGATATGATTATGTACTTAGAGGAACTGGGAAATTCCACCAGAAAACTTTTAGAACTCATAAGTGAATTCAGTAAAGTAGCAGGTTACAAGATCAATGCTCATAAATTCAATGCATTTTTATACATAAGTGATGAATCTTCAGAAAGAGAAGTTAGGAAAACTACCCCCATTCACAGTAGCCTCAAAAAAATACAATACTTGGGAATCAATCTCACAAAAGAGATGAAAGAACTCTACAATGAGAACTACAGAACACTAAAGAAAGAAATTAAAGAAAACCTTAAAAGATGGAAAGATCTCCCATGTTCTTGGATAGGAAGAATTAATATTGTCAAAATGGCCATACTACCAAAAGTGCTATACAGATTCAATGGAATTCCAATTAAAATTCCAATGACGTACCTTACAGAAATAGAGCAAGCAATTATGAAATTCATCTGGAAGAATAAGAAACCCAGAATAGCTAAAGCAATCCTTAGCAGAAAGAGTGAAGCAGGGGGTATCGCAATACCAGATCTTCAACTCTACTACAAAGCAATAGTAACAAAAACGGCATGTTATTGGTACCAAAATAGAAAGGTAGATCAATGGTACAGAATAGAGGACACGGACACAAACACGAATAAATACAATTTTCTCATACTAGACAATGGGGCCAAATATATGCAATGGAGAAAAGAGAACCTCTTCAACAAATGGTGCTGGGAGAATTGGAAATCCATATGCAACAGAATGAAACTAAACCCATATCTCTCACCGTGCACAAAACTAAACTCAAAATGGATTAAGGACCTCGGAATCAGGTCAGAGACCCTCCATCTTATAGAAGAAAAAGTAGGTCCAGATCTTCAACATATCGGTTTAGGACCAGACTTCCTTAACAGGACTCCCATAGCACAAGAAATAAAAGCAAGAATCAATAACTGGGATAGATCCAAACTAAAAAGCTTTCTCTCAGCAAAGGAAACTATCAGCAATGTGAAGAAAGAGCCTACAGAGTGGGAGAAAATCTTTGCCAATCATACTTCAGATAGAGCACTAATCTCCAGAATCTATAAGGAACTCAAAAAACTCTACACCAAGAACGCAAATAACCCAATCGACAAATGGACTAAGGAAATGAATAGACAGCAGCTTGAATATGATATTTCTAGGGGGTGGTTATGATTGTCACTGTTGTTGGTTTGTTGTTGTTTATCCTAGTCAACATTGTCTGAGCTTCTTTGATCTGTGGTTTGGTGTGTATCATTAATTTTGGAAAATTCTTCACCACTAATACTTTACTTCTTCTGTCCTGTTTTCCTCCTAGATTATAATTACCTAAATGTTTGATATCATTCCACAAGTCTTCGGTGTTCTGTTCTTCATTGTTACCACATTTTTATCACTTCATATTTCAGTTTGATTAATGTATTTTGCTGTAGTTTCGAGTTCATTGATTCTTTCACCCCCTGTGCTGAGGGTACTGAGGAGACCATTGTGGAATTTCCCCATCTATATTAGTGTGCTTTTCATTTTTACCTTTCCCAATTATTCTTTTATTACAGTTTCTATATTTTATTTTTTTCAATTACCCATTTAAGCTGATTACACATACCGTCATTTCTTTGCTATGAAAGCACTTAAAATACCCAGTATATTTGTTTTACATCCCCTGTTGGATAGTTCCATCATCTCTCTCATATTTAAATATGATTTTATGATTGTTTGTCTCTTCAAATTGGTTTTCCCTCCTTTTTTTGTATGTCTTGTATTTTTCTGCAGTTGTTAATACATACATAGGTACCTAATACATAAAATAATGGAAACTTCAATGAGCAGTTTTATGCGTAGAATTGAGTACATCATTTTATCTCTCTCCTAAAACGGTTGATTTGTTTTGTCAAGAGTTGATCTCTTTGGGGGATTTGCTATTGCTGTGGTTACACACCATGTACCACCGATTTCAAATACCTTGACTGCCTTGTACTTAGGGTAAAGGTCAGTTTAGCAGAGGATTCTTCTGGTGACTATGCCACCTTCTTCTTTGGCTATTCTCTTAGTGTTGAGCCTCACAAAGAATCTTTCTTCATGCTCTTGATTTTTTCCAGTAATAAACTTGTTACTCTACACTTGTCAGTTTGTTCAACTTATGGTGAAGGATTAGGGAGTGCCAAATCCCTTGTTCCAATCAAATCTCAGTCAGACAAGCACTGTGTCCCTATGCCTCAAGAGCATAATCATAGTTCTGTATCAAGCCTGCATTTCTGTTTGACCCCTTTCCCCCTTAATTTATGAGAAAAGATCTTTTCCTTTTTCTTTCTGTGTATCTTTATTACTATTTCCTCCTCCTCCTTTGCTGTCTTCCTCCTCTTCCTCCTCCTCTTCTTCTTCTTCCTCCTCCTCCTCCTCCTCTTCTTCCTCCTCCTCCTCCTCTTCTTCTTCTTCTTCTTCTTCTTCTTCTTCTTCTTCTTCTTCTTCTTCTTCTTCTTTTCTCTCTCTCCCTCTCTTTTTCTCTCTCTCTCTCACTCTCTCACTTGCTTCTCTCTCACAGAAGCCTTTGTAATGTATGTTTTCACTAACTGCAATGGGTTTTCAACAACATTCTAAGACTAAACTGTCTATTGTTCTCTCATTCATTTAAGACTCTTGCTTCTAGGGAAGATAGGAAAGAATGATCCAGATGGAACTTTGAGGTTTTCTAGAATGGATGCTCACTCCTCCCATGGACCTGCTCCATAAGAGTCATGTTCTCAGTTTTTACACATTACCCTCAAAGTTTTTTGTAACCAATAACTTCTATGGATAGTACCTTAGGAGTGAGTGCTGATTCCCCTTGTGTCTATGACCTCCAGAGTGTCTATATTGTTTTTGTACCCCACAGTTGGCTTTTAGTATGTGTTAAATGTAGTAAATAAGTCCTCCCTACTAGTGCTATGTCTCAGTTAAGCAAAAGGCATAACTTCCCATTCTACCTCAGGGCACCTATGTTGATGTTCAGAGACGGGTTTGCTGAGGGTGAGGACGACGATGCCTACCCTTACCCAGCGCGCTTCCCCAGGCATCAGAGATCAAGTTCTGAAGGCACGGATCTAATTCTATTTAGGGTTGCACAGGACATATATAGACACATTATCCAATCAGGTTAACATGCTTGTTAAAGTATAACAGAGTTCACCTATAGGTGAACTATACTTTGAGGGTCCAGGTAGTGTAAACAAACCAAGCATGCCTAAGCAATTCTGCCCAGCAACAGGTCTGAGACAAAGGACTGGGGGAATGGCAAGCTCCAGCACACAGCACGAGGCAAGGCAGTGCAGCTAGCTCACATCACAGCTTTCTGTGATGCATGTCAGAACGAGGCCTCCCCTCAGTTCAAACTCAGCCTTGACAGCTACAAAAACCTTCATTCCATGGCGAGTCTTTACCATTACCTCAGTTTCTCTGTTCAGACTGTTTGGCTTACTTAGACTGTGGTGTCAGTGATTGCTGTCAGATAAGCTTGAGGAATGTTCCCTACACACCTATCATTAGTTTAAAGGTTAGTTAGTTGTCCTATGACCTCAGTTCTCTAAATTTAAAAAAAAAAAAAGTTATATTTCAGATTGTCCAGAATTATCCTGATTTTGTTTGGTTATCTGTGTTATTTCTCAGTGAATTCCTTTAAAATTATTATTTTGAACTTTTTGTCAGGTAGTTCATGGATCTCTATTTCTTTCTGTAGTGTCAGTAACTGGAGCTTTATTTTGTTCCTATGATGGTGTCATGTTTTCCTGATTCTTCATGTTCCTTGTAGCCATGCATCAGTGTTTGCACACTTGAAGAAGTAGTCATGTCCTCTGCTTTCTATTGACTTGCTTCACCAGTCAGCTTGGCCAGAGATTTTGGGAATCCAAGTTGGTGGACCTCATGGGTGGGCAGACTCTGTGCTGAGTTCCATGGACAGATAGATCCAGTGTTGAGGCTCTTGGGAAAGGCTAGTACCAGAGTTTGTGGGCAGGCAGAGTTATTGCTTGGGAATGCACATTAACTTTGGAATCTGGTCTCTTAGTCCTCTTGGTCTCTCAGGAAGTGCCCTAAATTTTGGAAAAGTTAGATCCTCACTTCATTTTCTCTTTCCCTCACTGAAGAAATTGTTCACAGAGAGAATCTTTCTTTGCACTGTACAACTTGAGGGATGGATGAGGGACGGATGATGTGTATGGAATAAAACTTTCCTTCTAACCCTTTAATTTATTTTTTTACTTTTTATTTGCTCTTTTTAAATACACATGACAGTAGAGAGTATTTTGACATATTATACATAAATGGAGTATAACTTAATGTCTTTTCTCATCTCTTTATTCCACCAGGATGCTCTAATCCCTCACTTGGATTCTGAAATGCTCATAAATATATTTTTGTTCATGTAAAATGCATTTCCCTGGTGGAGGGAGGTGAGTTGGGTGCTTTTATTTTACCATCATGACAAGAGCTTTCTTTGTGTTGCAATGATGGAAGCAATGGTCATTTCAGCTTTCTACATTCTAAATGGGAACTTGAAGTGAAAGCATTTACACAACAAATAATACACAATAAATAATACCTCTTGAGTGTACTTGGTTACTCAGATGGAATGGTAGTTCTATCAATTATTATGCAATCAGGGTATTATAAACCACATTAGTTATTTAAATAGAGAATATATTACATATAGAACATATCATGTAAAATATATAATATACAATATAAAGAAAAAATAATAATTTGTAAGCAGATGTTAATAGGCTAAAAAAGAAAAAGGAAACCCTGATTCAAAACATGAATAATAAGTTACAGGAAGCAGCTCCTCCCATAAAGACTGGGGTAATAAAGGAGGTGTTTCCAGAAGTGTGGAGGTGAGGGCCTGAACTCAGATATCTGACTACTAGCTGCTAGTAGTACCTCTGAAGGATCTGATATACTGGATTAGTTGTCAGGGGGAAAATGAAATCAAGACTGGAACCAATTGCTGTTTTTTATAGGAAGGCCCTTTCCTGGTATGACTCTAATAGGAACAAACAAATTGGAACCAGCAATTTTTTTTTCCTCTCATCTCTTGCCTTTCATTCCTTCTCTAGTGCAACCTATTGGTATAATTCAACAGTCCATGGCAAAGAAGGAATATAATTTACAGAGTTCCAGTCACAGAGTAAGAAAGGATGCAGAAGGTGTGTTTGGAGCTTAGAAACAATAGCTTACTGACTATGCCAGCAGGACTCTTATATTTTCAACATGCTAAATGAATTGTAAGCAGAAATTTCAAAATGTTTTCAGTTTTTTAACCTATGCTTCTTTAAATCCCAATACTTAAGTTGCAAAATTATTCATCTAAATAAATTCACTTTTGTAAAAGTGGTGCTTTTGAAAATTTCAATTATCAGGAAAATGACTGTCAGCTCTAAAGACTTAACAGTTAAGTAGCATTCATATGGATTGCACATTACTGACAGTGATGGAAAAGAACATTTTAGTATGTCTTTGTTTTTACCAAATTTCAATTGAGCCAATAGTTTCATTAACTAGAGAAATTCCATTTGGGCTGTTTAGGTCATTGATTATTTCAGAAAATATTTATTTTAGAAATATGTACTGAGAAAAATACATGTGTGAATATGTATGTCTATATACACATACAGAAAGAGGGAAAGACAGAGAGATTGAAATTGGGAGGGATATATTTATTATGAGCATTTGACTCACAAAACTATGGAGGCTGAGAAATCATATGATGCCCTCTACAAGCTGGAGACCTAGGAAAGCTTTTGGTGTAATTTCAATTTGATTCTACAGGCCTGAGAACCAGGGGAGCCAAGAATCAAATGTCATTCAAAGGACAGAAGAAGAGCCATGTCCTAATTCAAGACAAGCAGAAAGGGGAATAAAAGGGTGAATTTCTTTTTTTTTTTTTTTCATTCTATTCAGGTCATCAATAATTTAGATGAGGCTCAGTGACATTGGGGAAGGTAATATACTATGATGAATCAATCAATTCAAATGCTAATCTTACCCAGAAACACACTCACAGATAGACCTAAAAATAATGCTTAATGTGGGCATACCTTGGCTCAGTCAAGTTGACCCATAAAATTAAATCACACAAAATAAATTCATAAAATTTTTAAAAACTCTTGATGTGAATTCATGAGATGTTGTTTTGTTACATTTGTTAAAATAGAAAGCAAAGTCTACAAAATAGAAAAATTATAAGTAAAAAAAAATAATACATTCTTAGGCTACACAACATTGTGTTTCTAATATAGTTCCCATGATAATAACTGGGATCCTTACTAAGTGAATAAATTTTTTTAGTAAACATTTTAGAATCAGTTTAATTACTAAGTATCATTTAAAACCAAGTTATCAGTAAATACTGGACCTGTAATATTTTTTATTTGGTATGGGTACACAAATGAACTGCAAATATATCCAAATATACAACAATTAACAATACTTAATTTCTTTTGTTTTGGTAAATTTTTAGAAAGAAAAGTTCAGCAAATAAATTCTCTTCATTCTAAATATGTTAATTAGCACATTGGTTTTAAACTATGTTTTCCAATGTTAGAGACTTAATACAACCTATATTCGCTATGGGAGCAATCAACCTCCTTCTTTGAAAGACTATAGTACCTTACTATATCATTCGTATCAAAAACAAAAATTAGATATGTAGACAGACAGATGGATAGATAGAGTAAGAGTAAAGTTTCTTGATTGTTGTAAACTTCTGAATTTCTTGTCTTGGCATGAATACGAGACAGAGAGACAGGATAATTAAGTATGAATGTTTTATCTTGAGAGAAAGACTGGAAAATGTCACTATATTTACTGCACATTAATAAAATGTATCATCCTGGATATATAAATTCATGATAGGTCTGAGAACTGAGTATATCCTCTTGAAAGGAAGAGGATAAATCGGAAAATATGCATATTACATCTACATTGAAAACTTAATTATCAGTGAGCTCCCTTTGGAACATTTGCTAAGAGTCCCTATAGTAATTGATCCAAACTTTTCTTTGTTACTTTTATTTCTTTTTAGAAATATATCATCCTTTCTTTAAGATTTTTTTTGATTCATTGAAAGTCAACATAACCAGGAAATTGGGTTCTTCCACTGAAGACACTTATCAAACAGACTGTTTCAAATTGCTTTGGCTTGGAGAGAGAGAGAGCCAGTTTCAGTTAAAATGCTATTTATTTTAAAAGGAAATATTCTTTTTATAATCCTGATCCAAAATCATTTCTCAGACTTAGAAAATGTATCCTTAATACAAGTTGGCACCACTCTTTTACTTTAACAATTTTTTTGAAGACATTATTATGAATATATATATACATATATGCAGCACTCAGAAATATTTGGTCCTACCATTTATCACCAAATAGCTTTCAAGTTGAACAAGCAGCTTCTTCATGAGTATACATATACAACATTTTTCTGCTTCCTAAAAAGATAGATCCCAGGTACAAACTTGTGTAAATTATGTCTCTAAATTCATCTCAATAATGATCCATCTTAGAGCTAAGACTTGCTAACAAATCCTTATTTTATTCATGAAACAGGTGGCTCAGTATTGAGTATAAATTTGAGTAGAATTAAATATCATACGAATGAAATATCTAAAATGAAATATCAAACTGAATCCAATTGGACATCAAAATTCCTTTCTATATTTATCTGACAGAAGGAATTTTCCCTATTCTGTTACTTCTCTAATGCTTTCAAGCAGATTTTCTTACTGTACATTTTTTTTCCCATTTTATATTACCTTTGTAGTTATTGACAATGGAAGGAATGATATGTCTGTCATGCTGATAGCAGGAGTCTTCTGAGATATTTTTTTCAATACTTCACCCTCCCCTCTCTGCTCTTTCTCTGTAACTATTATCAATAGTTGATTTATATATTGAATTGATTTTCAAATTCTATTACTCTTTCCCTCATTCTTTTTTAAATGATTCTAATTACCAGGGAGATTCAACAATTTTATTATTGAACCTGTACATTCATTCTCCCACCCTCTCTCCACTGACATGATATGCACATTCTTTTATGTACAATTTTCTAATTTATTTTTTGCATTTTCAAATATTTATTCCCTTTTTATAGGTGTAATCTCTTTACAAGGACAATTTTTAGTTTTCTTTGTCATTTTAGTCATCCTTATGAATTATAATTTTTAAAAATGCTTACATCTTAAGTTTAATGAATATTAATAGGTATACATGCATATAATTACCATTTCAGTTATAATATAGAACATCATCATATGGGAAAGTTTCTTCATGTGCCTTTGAAATTGTTCCCATTTCATGTATAACATGAAACGAGAACATAACTGATTTGTTCTTTATATGTATGTACCACAATTTGTTTATCCATTTGTCTATGTGTAACATTCAGGTTATATCCAGTTTATAATTTTATGAATAAAGTAAATATAATCACTCTTGAGGGCATCAATTTATAGAAATGTTTTTATTTCTCAAGTAAATACTTAGGAGTCGAATTGCTGGGTCCTAGAGAAAGTAGGTGTATGCTTAAAACTTAATTAGAAATTAGAAAACTTTTCCAAGGAAGTAATAGCATTTTATACTGATATTTAAAATGCATGAAAATCCCAATGGAACCACATCCTTGCCAATGTCTCACATTACCAATATTTTCTTTTTCTGTTTATAATTCAAGTGATGTAAAATAGTACCTTTAAAGGTTTTTTCATTTTTTTAATTTACGGATAAAATTGTATATATTTATTGCATAACAACTAGTGTTTTGAAGCATTATACATCATGAAATGATTAAATGTAACTAATTAGCATTGTCCCGACCCGAGGGACATCAACGCGGAACGGCAAACCTAAGAGAGAAGGAATGAAGGGACAAGAGACGCAGGGAGAGGCAGCAAGACAGGAATTCTGATCAAGCTGCAAATTTTTATTGTTCACACAGGGGTATTTATATGCTCAGGGAATGAGGGGTATGAAGAGGTGCAGCCTGGTTGGCTGTGTTCTTCTATTGGGCTCCTGATAGGCTGCAAGTTCGTGCCGGCGGGAAGGTGAGGTTCGCAACGGCGGGAAGGTGAAGTCCTGGAAGAGAAGCAGGGACGGCACCATAGGCGCCATACTGTCAGAATTATCAGTCAGGAGGGGGGAGGGGCGCTGCTGCTTATTGTAAAGGTCAGAATGTTCTCAGAATGAGAACTTCTTGGTCCCTGACATTTCCCCCTTTCTTATATAAAATTATTGACCATTTTTCGATAGCCATATTTTAAGGGGGTGATAGAGGTTATGTGGCGAGACGGGGGCACAGCTTGCCTGAACAGGTATAGGGCTGGAGTGACAATCCCTCGGGAACTGCGCCTGTCTTAGGTTGTCCGTGATAGAGCAACATCCTTACCCGTCATTGGATAATGAGGCTCTAGCCCTCATTTCCTGTCTTAGGTTGGTATGAGCTCTTACGAATCTTACCCGTCATTGGCTGTCCAGTTCAGCTCACAGGGGTGATGGTCTTTTAAGATCACCATCACGATCCATCATCTCCAGTCGATGGTAATGAACCTGAATAGGTTTCGCCTGTATAGCCTCAATTTGAGCTTTAAGAAAAGCCATGATCTTGTTGAATATCAAAGGACCTATAGATATAATAAGCAGCAAGCAAAGGAGGGGACCTTAGCAGGGTCCTCAAGTCCTGCATGGCTGTGGGAGAGCAGTGAACAGGCAGCCATTATCCAGAGAAGCAATGGTGTGCAGTCACAGGGTCTGTCATTCAGGGGATTTTTTGCATAGATTGTCGGCTGCATCTATAAGAGAGGAAGATTCATCCTCAGGGGGAAGGTTTCCGTCCCTGGGTTGTGGTAAATCATTGACCTGTTTGACCAGGCGTTCTGGTAACCATCTTGGGGCTGCTTGTTCTTGATCTAAAATACAAGCTGAGCCTCGTCCCCAAATGAGGACGGGATCTGGGCCTTTCCATTTATTTGTTAAAGGATCGCGCCACATAACAGATGGGCGAGCAGAACTAGAAGAGGGATGCCAATGTCTGTCTGCGGTCGAATGTCCTTCATTGTCTAGGGTAAGAAAGTTAAGAGCAAATAATGCATGATTAAGGCGATCCCTGGGAGTGGTAAATGCAAGGGAAGAGGCCTTAAGGCGGGTAAGCCAGGTTTTTAAGGTGAGGTGTGCACGTTCCACAATGCCTTGACCTTGAGGGTTATATGGAATTCCAGTAGTATGAGAGATTTGAAGAGTGGCACAAAACTGTTTGAACTTGGTACTGGTATATGCAGGGCCATTATCTGTCTTAATATGTGCTGGCTTTCCCATTATGGAAAAGGCTGAGACAAGATGAGAAATGACATCCTTGGTAGCTTCTCCGCAATGCAGTGATGCAAAAATAAAGCCACTAAAGGTATCTATGGAAACATGTATGTACTTTGTTTTCCCAAATTCAGGAAAGTGAGTAACATCCATCTGCCAAATCTGATTGGGCAGTAATCCTCGAGGGTTAACACCTAGATGTTGAATAGGAAGGGAGACAACGCAAGCAGGACACACTTTTACAATTTCCCTTGCTTGTTGCCTGGTAATTTTACAGAGTAACCGAAGGCTCTGAGAATTTAAGTGGTGAAGTTTGTGTAAATCTGTGGCCTCTTGGATGGATCCAATAAGAACTGGGAAAAGGGACCGAGTGGCTGCATCAGCCTGAGCATTACCCCGTGATAGGGGACCGGGAAGATCAGAATGTGCTCTAATGTGTCCTAAGAAAAATGGATGTTTTCTAGCCTGAATTAGTTGTTGAAGCTGGTTAAACAAAAAGGCTGCGTTGGAGGAAGCCTTAATGGCGGGTGAAATCTCCAATAGGGGCACAGAATGGGCAATGTAAGCACTGTCTGTATAAATATTAATAGGTTTATCAAAAAATGTCATAAAGACTTGTGTTATAGCAAACAATTCTACAAGCTGTGCTGATGGATAAGCAGTGTCAAAGGTGGTAGGCTGATTATCAACAACAAAGGCTGCACGGCCATTGCTGGAGCCATCTGTAAAAACAGTAAGGGCTTGTGGAATAGGAGCCTTCCGAGTAACCCGAGGAAAAATAAATGGATGTAACTGAGCAAAATGCAAAAGAGGGTCATTGGGAAGGTGGTTATCGATTATTCCCAAAAAGCCTGATAGAGCAATACCCCATTCATCCCTCATCTGTAGCAAAAATTGGGTTTGATCCTTAGTGTATGCAATCAGAATGTTATCAGGGTCTTTGCCAAAATGTTGTCGAGAAAGCAAGTGACCTTTAATAATGATAGAAGCTACCTGAGCAGGATAGACAGCAATAACTTTAGAGGATGTGGCAGGCAAATGAACCCAGAGCAAGGGGCAACCCTTATTTTTAAAATGTGGATCCCGCTGCCAGAATAGTCCCGTGGGTGTATGAGGGGTGTGTAATATAACCAAAACCAAAGGAAGGTTATAAGATATTTGTGTAACAAATTGTTGAGCGATGGCTTCTGTGACTTGAATTAATGCTTGCCGTGCCTCGGGAGTAAGCTCTCGAGGAGAAGAAGGGTCAGAATCTCCCCTTAAAATATCATTAAGAGGCAAAAGCACATAGGTGAGTAGTTTTAAATATGGTCTTAGCCATTGGATATCCCCTAGTAGTTTTTGGAAATCGTTAAGAGTGTGGAGATGGTCCACACGCAATTGTATATTAGGGATTTGAATTTGATTAGTTTGAAGTTTGAGGCCCAAGTAGGTGTAGGGGTCCTGTGTTTGAACCTTATCAGGGGCTATCTGAAGTCCCAAGGCAGTAAGGGCTTTATAGAGATCCAAATAACAATTGTTAAGATCATAGGTATTAGGTGCAGCAATTAACAAATCATCCATATAATGTAATATATAAACTTGTGGCCACCGCTCTCTCACAGGGTCTACTGCTTGAGCAACATATTTTTGGCAAAGACTAGGGCTGTTAGCCATACCCTGGGGAAGGACCTTCCATTGAAATCTTTGCATAGGGCCCTGAAAATTGATGCGGGGGAGGCTGAAAGCAAAATAGGGTCTGTCATCAGGATGTAAAGGAATAGTAAAAAAGCAATCTTTTAAGTCGATGACCATTTTATAATAGTCCCTAGGAATAGCTACCGGTGTAGGGATGCCTGGCTGTAATGCCCCCATCGGGCGCATAACCTTATTGATAGCGCGCAAATCCTGTAAAAGGCGCCATTTGCCTGATTTCTTCTTAATAACAAAAATAGGAGTATTCCAGGGTGAGGTTGAGGGTTCCACATGGCCGGCTGTCAACTGTTCCTGTACTAACATGGAGGCAGCCTCTAATTTTTCTTGGGTAAGGGGCCACTGATCCACCCACACAGGAGTTTGAGTTTCCCAAATAATTTTGTCTGCATGGGGTACAGGAGGGTCAGGGACCGACACTAAAAATCCACATACCCAAGTCCAAATTTGTCTGTTTTTTGTATGGGCTGTACAGGCTCAACCTGTCCTTGTCCTAGCCTCCCAAGGCCTGTACCAGGGATAAAGCCCATACGAAGCATTTGATGAGTGACTAAAGAGTCGGGACTAGCAAGAATAACTTTCATTTGGCTTAGAATGTCTCATCCCCAAAGGTTGACAGGGAGATCAGGAACAACGAAGGGGGTAACGGTTCCTTTATTCCCTGTGTTATCTTTTGTGTCAGTCCAATTAAGTACCCTGGAGCTAACTAAGGGGTTTCTTGACTGCCCTATTCCTTTAAGGTCAGTTAGTGATGAGGTGAGGGGCCATTCTGATGGCCAATATTTTTGAGAAATAACTGTGGTGTCCGCACCAGTATCTAGGATCCCTTGGAATTTCTTTCCTTCAATAAATAAGGTAAGAGTGGGTCTTTTGTGGGAGATAGGTTGGACCCAATACACATCAGAGGAACCTAAAGAGGCTGTGTTTCCTGGTGAATTTCCTGAATTGAGGGGAAGGAGTATTAATTGCGCAATTTTTGTTCCTGCAGGGATGGCAGCTACTCCGTTAACAGCTGTGGCCAGTATTTTAATTTCTCCAGTGTAATCATCATCAATGATGCCAGGGAAGACCTGAACACCTTGTAAGGTGGTAGAAGCTCTCCCAAGAATAAGAGCACACATATGAGGTGGAGGGGGGCCTACAACCCCAGTGGGTATTATTTGAGGTCCTTGCATAGAGTCTAATATTGTATCGGTGGAGGCACAGAGGTCCAATCCTGCGCTGCCTGGGGTAGCACGTTGGAGGGAGGTGATTGTGGAGAAGGACAGGGAGCCTGGATTGGGTTGGGAGTCTGAGAGGGAACAAACCTTATTGCCCCTGGGTTTGCTCTGGGGGTGGTCGGGGCCAGGGGCTGGCCCCGAGAGGAGTTTCCCGAGAAGTTAGAGGGAATAGGCTGTCCAAGGGCATTGGTCTTGGATCTACACTCCTTGGCCCAGTGGCGACCTTTACCACATTTAGGGCAAAGGGTGAGCGGAGGTGGTTTAGTCCCTGTTTGAGGAGATATGGGTCCTCGACCCAGTTTTCCTGTTGGGCAGTCTCGCGCAAAATGGCCAGGTTGTTTGCAAGTAAAGCAAGTACGTGGGCCAGGGTGGTGAAGGGCCTTGGTGAAGGCGGCACCAATGGCGAGACCCATGGCATGGGCTGTTCCTACCCCGGCACACAGCCTAATGAAGTCAGAAAGGTCCCCTTTATCTTTGTAGGGCCGAAGAACATCTTGACATATTGGGTTGGCATTTTCAAAGGCAAGATATTTTACAAAGGAGCTCTCGTTTTCACTTGGTCCAAGTAAGCGCTCCGCAGTTAGATTAAGCCGGGCAACAAAGTCACTGTAAGGCTCGTCAGGACCCTGACGAATTTTTGCTAGGGAGGTGGTGGCCGAGCCCTTTTGAGGGAGCCGTCTCCAAGCATGCAAACCAGCAGTTTGAACCTGTGCTAGGAGCCCAGTAGGAAAGCGTGCCTGTTTAGGGTTAGTATCAAATGGCGCTTTACCCACTAGTTTAACATAGGTCCAGGATTTAGAGGAAGCCTTGGTTGAATTTTTTTGGGCAGTTTCCCGACAGTATTCCCTAAAGTCTGCGTTCCACAACAGGAAGTCACCCGCACTGAGGGTGGCTCGGGCCAAAAATTTCCAATCATTAGGGGTGAGCCACTGTGTACTATGGTTCTCTAGCAAGGCCAGTGTATAAGGTGCAGTGGGGCCATACTGTGTACAAGCCTTTTTAAGTCTTTCAAGAAAGCGGAGTCTCAGCCTTTTATAAGAACCAAGGGCTCCACTCTGTCCAGAGGTGGGCTCCTCCTCATCCCCTGATTCCTGGTCCTCCTCTTGTTCCCTCTCTGGTTCTACCTCTTGTTCCTCCCCTGATTCCTCTTCCTGACTTCCTTTTAAATTCTCTGCTTCAGTTTGTGCGGGCTGATCTGCTTGACTGCGAGTGACTGGAAAGGCAAGAACAGGCTGACCATGTGGCTTCACCTTACGAGTATTGAGGGGTCTTGGGCCAGTTTGTGTTAACTCCGTGCCCAAGGCCAGTGAGCGAAGCTCGGCATCAAGGGCTTTTAGTTCTTTTAAAAGTTGGATTTGTTCCCGCCTATGTTGGAGAGACTCGCGTAAAGGGGTTAGATTAGGCAAGGGAAGTGGGGAAAAAATGCCGGGGGGGGGGCAGTAGGTCCCTGAAGGGCCGGAGCACGAAAGGCAGGGGGTGTATAAGTGGGAAGTGGATTTTTAAGAGGTGGCGGGTCTGGAGAATGGTATTGAGCTGCTGCCCCCTCCAGGGTAGCCTCCTCCTCTGGGGTCACGTCATCATAGGGATTTAAAACCGGATAAATCTTAGGGGGACTTTTAGGGGACTTTTTTGGTAAGGTGGGGTCTGGGAGGTTCCCGGGGTCTGGGAGGGTCCCAGGGTCCTGAGAAGGCTGAGTAGGGGGCATTTGAATACTAACCAAAGGGCATGCCGATGGGGGGCGAGAGGTGGATTGCATTGCCTGCTCCCCAATCTTTACAAGTTTTAAAGTACCACTGTCAAAGGGTGAGCTTTTAAGAATCTCATTAATTAAATTCCAATAAGAAAAGGCAGTGACAGGCACCTTTTGAGGACCAAAAGTCTCATAATAATCTTTGAGGCAGTCTCCTACTCTGAGCCACCTTTTACCATCAATTGACCCCTCGAGGGGAAACCAAGGACACAAATCCTCTATGTATGAAAAGAATGATCTTAAATCCTTTTTCTTAACACGCGCTCCCCGAGTCTTGAGGGCCTCCTCGAGACCCATCAGAAACAAATCATGTGACAAAACTGCTTGTCCCATGGTGCGTCACTCACCTTGCGCTGGCCTCAATTTCCTCCTGGATCTGACTCCCGGTCGCGTCCACCGAGGCGATCCCGAATCCCACTTGGCCAAGTCTTCCCCAGAGGGCAGCGTTCGCTTCTCAAACAAAGGCTCGAGCCAACCACGTTGGGCGCCAACTGTCCCGACCCGCGGGACATCAACGCGGAACGGCAAACCTAAGAAAGAAGGAATGAAGGGACAAGAGACGCAGGGAGAGGCAGCAAGACAGGAATTCTGATCAAGCTGCAAATTTTTATTGTTCACACAGGGGTATTTATATGCTCAGGGAATGAGGGGTATGACGAGGTGCAGCCTGGTTGGCTGTGTTCTTCTATTGGGCTCCTGATAGGCTGCAAGTTCGTGCCGGCGGGAAGGTGAAGTCCCGGAAGAGAAGCAGGGACGGCACCATAGGCGCCATACTGTCAGAATTATCAGCCAGGAGGGGGGAGGGGCGCTGCTGCTTATTGTAAAGGTCAGAATGTTCTCAGAATGAGAACTTCTTGGTCCCTGACATAGCATATGCATTATCTTAGTTTTAATGTGAATTGCCTTGATGATTAATAATTTTGAAAATCTTTCAATGAGCTACTTAATCACCTACACAAATTCTTTTATGAAGTGAATATTCATGTCTTTTTCTCATTTTTTCAAAAAGTTTAGTCATTAGCTTTATAGATTACATATACAATTACTTTTAAATATATTTAACAAATATTTTCCCATTTTATGTTTTGCTTATTTTTTCTTGAGATATTTAAAGAGATTTGTAGTTTATTAAATCCAATTGACCAATTTTTTCTTTTATACTTCTGCTTTTTTATGTCCTTTCAAGAACTCTTTACTTATCCCAAAGTCACAAAGATATTATCCTATGTTTGTCCTAGCAGTTTCAATTTTAGGTTACAGTTTTACCTGACTTGGTTAAATCCATACTTTTTCCATTAACTTCTGCATAAGGTTAAGACTTGAGGTAATTTTTCTTTTCTAAATTATCTGTTCTTCCATAACCTTTACAGGTTTAAATAAATCTGAATCTACTAGTCAGCTTCTATATCAACAACAAAAATTTATTTGAGATTGGTATTGGGATTCAATATATAGATTAATTTGGGGACAATGGACATCTTAAATATATCTTCTAATACATGATCATGGTATATCTTATGCATTTTTATGATCATGGCATTAAAATTTTTTCTAATGTTCTTTTCCTATAAATTGTCTTAGAAATGGATTATATAATTTCCAGATATTAGGGAAGATTCTACTTTTGTATTTCTAATTTGATTTTCTTATCAAAGAATTTGTTTTATTGCTCAACATATGGTCTATCCTGATAAGCATTCCATGTGTACTTGGAAATGAACACATACTCTATAGATATTACAGGTTATGTGAAATTGGTGTATAGTTTTTATCTGATCTTTACTCTATTTTTGCTTATATGTTTTATCAGATACTGAGAAAATTATCTTACAATCTTCAATCACAGTAGTTAATATGTCTATTTTTCTCTCATTTGGTGGTATGTCAGTTTTCATTACACATATATTAGGTTATATAGTTGCTAAAATTACATCTAGGAGAGGTAAGTCAACTTGATGAATTTTTATTTAGGGTATGAAATGTCCTTCTTTATATTTGATAGCATTCTTGTCTGGAGACCTAAGCTGACTAATATTTAATATTTAGCATATCTTCATTTTCATGTGTAATGTTTGCATGGTATAACTTTCTTTTCTTCCCTTCCAGCTCTTCATTTAAAGTACTAGTCTAAAACTTGTTATATAGTAATGTTTTGTCTTTTATTCCAGTCTGTAATCTCTGATTTAAAATCATAATGTTTAGTCCACATATTAGTGGGATTATTGTTATAACAGGGCATACAGGTCACTAAAGTCCTATTTTGTTTTTCTTCAGTCTTTTATTTGCTTTTCTTCTGATTGGATTACTGATTAGGTAATTATACAAACTCTATTATATGACTGGATATTGCATTTTGATTTATATTTTACATTTTTTGAAAATTTTACTCCAATTTGCTATTAAACCTATTGTAAAATTCAAACTTCATCTTCTTGAATTTTATAATTTCTCTTCCTCTGTAAGAGTTTCTATGTGTTTATTCATTGACATCATATTTTCTATTATCTTTAAACATTTTTATGATACTCTTTGAAAATTTATCTGCTTAGTCTAATATCTAGGTCATCTTTCTGTTCCCTACACATTTTTTCCCCTTGGCTATGAATCAAAATTTCCTGCTTCTTTGGGGGTTTAGCATGATTTAAATGATATTTTGGACATCTTAACTGAAATATTGTGTAGGATACAGTCTGTTATCTTTCTTGCAGAGTGTTGATTTTTTTTCCTAGACAACTAATGACTGATCTTCTTAAACAAATGTAGACTTAATTTTATGTTGAGGAATGTTGAATTTGTAAAAAATGTGAGATGTTTACCAAGTTCCTCTAACTTGTTGGGGTTCAAACTCCAAGTCCTTGCTACCCCACATTTCTTGTTGTGGTTGTTTTAATGTTTAGGGTGGATCTAAACTTGGCTTTATTACAGGGCATGGGCCTCAATCCACTGGCATTTTCTTTCTGACATGTCCTTTAAGTGCCCAGGTTTTCCCAAGGTCTTTCTACTCTGCCTGTGCTGTAACTCAAATATCTAATATTGTTGATGAATTTCTGTTTATTTTGTTCTCCTCTCAACACAGAAGCAATTGAAAACTTCAAGAGATCTTCTCTGGAAAAATCACAAGCCCATCCTCAACCAAGTCTTTGGAGCAGGCTGCACCTTCTCTTCTCCTCCATTCTGGTTGCTCAGCTATTCGCTAGTGATTGCAGATTCCACCTGCTTCTCTTGTCAAGGTTCTGATTTCTCTCTTCTCAGCTCAGAATGACAACCATTCTTCGTCTGAATTTTCCCTTTCTGCACAATTAGTAGATAGTCCCCAGACAGAGAGTTATGTGAATATAGGGCATGAACATGAGTTCCCTTTGCTCAGAAATTGCAATTTTGAGTACCTGTTGTCTTGTACTTAAAAGTAGTTGTCTCATATGAAAATTAATTACATTATCTACAACTAGGAAGGTTATGTTCAGTGCTTAGGTTGAACAATATTGGTGTTTATATGATTCTAAAATGATCAAATGCTTCCATGTCCACCTATATCCACATATACAAATAATTGACAATGAATTAGTATAATGAATTTTTGGGGAAAATTTCATTAGTTGGAAATAGACAACACAACAGAAAAAAGAGCAAAATATTATAAGAGGTAATTCACATGAAAGGAAATAGTCAACACTTTAAAAGTATTTTTTATTAACAACAAGGGAAATGCAAATTTTATAAAAGGACTATAGGGAAAGTGTCCTAATCCTGATAAACTATCAACCACACAGATTTTCTGTGCTAACAGAGCAGAAATATTATTTTGAGCACTATCACATCATCACTTTCAGTTCAATTGACCAGCAGATTCTATCTGTGGCAGACAAAAAGACAGAAATGAAAGATTGGGTGTCTCTGCTCATGCCACTGTGAGAAAAGGCCACAATAATCAGTGAACAGTACATTTGGAATGGGATTTCGCCTCTTCATTCGCCAAGTTTATAAACAGAATGTCTCAATAATGTAAAAGCCTTGGCACAAGATTGCATTTTTTTGGATGGGGAACATTTTGTGGAACTATCCTAGCTAAAAAGGATGTACAATATTTCATGTTTACAGTCAAGGTAATGCAACTTATTTTACCTTCAAAGTGTAAGAATTGCATGAATACTATATACGGGCTTTTTAGAAATTACAAATCCTACATATATTATTCTGTGTGATAGTTTGAATTTTGAGCATCTTCCAAAGTTCCACGTGTTAAAAGTGGAACTTTTAGCACCCAGGGTAGTGCTTTTG
Organism: Sciurus carolinensis; assembly: GCF_902686445.1. Classification (NCBI taxonomy): domain Eukaryota; kingdom Metazoa; phylum Chordata; class Mammalia; order Rodentia; family Sciuridae; genus Sciurus; species Sciurus carolinensis. The sequence goes on from NW_025920184.1 coordinate 200,021, forward strand.
GGAAGTGGGAGGACCTTTAGGGTATGAGGCCTTGTGGGAGGTTCTTAGGATATTTGGTATGTGATTTTGAAGAGGATTATGGATACTGGCTCTTTCCTTTTTCTTTTTCTTTCTCTCTATAAGCAGTTTGTTGTTCCATATGCTCCCAGTCATTGTCATCCAGCACCCCTACCAGAGACTTAAAAGCAATGAGTCTCTCTAGTCATGTAATAGACACTTTAAAATTCTGATCAAACTAAACCTTTAACCTTTATAATTAATTATCTCAGGTATTTTGCTATAGTGACAGAAAGTTGCCTTTCACTTTCTAATGTAGTCAAGGATGATATGTATATTCACATTGGTCACCAAGTATTAATTAAACAGATTTTTCATGTCAAAACACTTTCTCCTTGTATCTCTTTTTAAACTAAGGCTCTGCAAAATTTTCCTCTAAAAGGATAAACAATAAATACTTTAGGCTTTGAGAACCAGATGAGTTCTGTTGTAACTACCCTACTTTTGTGTTAGTATGAAAGCAGCCATCAATGAAACCTAAATAAAAGGGCATGCCTGTGTTCCAATAAATTTTGTTTATAGAAACAGGGAGCAGTAAAGTCAGTAGGGTATTATTATCTTCATTTCATTAGGAAATAGAATCTCAGTTTAAGTTACTTAAACTTGTCTAACTTCAAAGTAAGAGCCATTCCTTTAATCCATATGTTAACATGTCCTGACATATTATTCAAAAGCATGATTAAGATTTATTTCCCCATGAGTCATTATCTTTTCTAACTATCATTTACTATTCACTTATTGTACATAACTTTCAAACTTATAATTCCTTTGACATTTGAAACAATTGGAAATTGGGTATTTTAAACAATACATTACACACATTGTCATTTTGTGCATCTCACTATATTAAGCTTGCCACATTAAGACAACATAATAATGGAGATATGCATGAACTAAAGGTCCAATCAGTAAGCTTCTACTAAATATCTGGTCTCATAGGAGCCATGTTCAGAGCTGTAGGAGAGTCAAATAGTAGTGAATCATGCCCTGCCTTAAATAGATCATGCCTGATAATAAGAAAATCCATAAACACAAATAAGGATAATGAAGGCAAAATGAAGTCAGAGAATTATGGACAAGGTCCTGTAAAGTAACAAATTGGAGAAATTACTTTCTTCTGAGATGATTTAAAAAAAAATAAATGCTTTATCATATACACTTGATCTGGGTCAAAATGTCATGTGACAAATAGAGAAGAAAGTGGAGATGATATTCCAGGTAATCAAAAGAGAAAAAAACAAAGGAAGGAGTAAGAAATTAGTAATAGTTTCTGATTTATGTAGGATATTATTGCCTGAGAACAAATCACAGGAATTCTTGGATAACATGCTAATGATAGCAAAGGCATCTTATCTGGTAAAGAATTAGGGTCAGGGAAGGTATTTGGGCAAAGGAATGACAAATTGAGAGGTTCCATTGGGGAAGTACTTTATAATTATAATATAAAACATATACTAGAGACAAAATGGATTAGAGAGATGAAAATGAGATAAAAATGTCATCTACTTATCAGGGAAAATCATTCGACCTTTGAGTTTTTGGGATTGACTTTTTTCACTTAGTATGATATTCTTCAATGTCATTCGTTTATCTGCAAATGCCATAATATTATTCTTCTTTATGGCTGAATAATATTCCATTGTGTATATATACATAGTTTCTCTACCCATTCATCTATTGAAGGGCATCTAGAAACAAAATACAATCTGTAAAAATAAAAAAATTTGAAAAGAATAATAATTAAAGAAAAGTCCTTCAAGTGTCCAAGTGATGGTTTCTGAAGACCTATGGTCATTTTGTGGCCATGGATATGGAGGCATTGTTATGGATAAGGGAGATGCCAAAAGTAAAATCAAAAGACATTGGAGGCCAATTATATAAGAGAGACAAACAGAAATCATTCACTCATTGAATCTTGTGAACATTTCTCAGTCATTTTCTGTCTATGAATGCTGGACAAAGACCAAAGGGACAGACACATTGACATCTGCAGGAAACATACTCTTAAAGCACTGAAGTAGAGAATGATCTTTACAACGTCTGACAGAAGAGCAATACACTAGTTTTCTGATGTGATCCAACATGGAGATTACCCATCCTGTGGGTTTGATTTAAGCCACCTCACAAACTAGGATGCCACTAAGAGAGAAAGCATCCAGAACAAGGGAACCTGTTTTAGAGGAGATATTGAGTAGTTTGGTTTACGTCATTTAGCAAATATGGGAAGTTGCCTAAAAATACCATGTAATAGATTCCTGTAACTGGGAAATTTCTTCCCAAATCAAGCATATTAGTCAATATTTTAGTGTAAGAAATGCCAACTGCTTCCTAACTTCATATGCATCTAAACTGTAATAAGTATCATCATTAAAAAAACATATTTTTCAAAGTGTCTTCTGGTACCAAAATGTTTTCATTATTAAAAGATGAAGAAATATTGATCTGATATTTTAAATGCGACACATTCTGACTTTATCCAGTTGTTTTTACTAGCTATGTTATTGGCTTTCAAAGGCAGGAGAAACAAAAACACTAAACATTATGCCTGTTAGTCCTCAGAGGCTAATCACTGGAAGGAGACTTAAAAGTCTCAGAAGAAGGAGAGAAGCTGCATTAAGTACTCTGCTCCAGCTTGCAGTGTGTGCTAATTCTTTTCACCCAAGATAGCTTCAAGTTTAAGTTAAAATCCCACTCCATTAGAGCCAATATACTCTAGATAACACAGCTTTCCAGGAACAGAAACAAAATTCAAAATGTTTAAAGTTAACAGTAAAGTATGCACTTAGGGGGAAAATGTCATTTTAAAACAAAAATGAAATTACTAGGCATTTGGTAAAATAAAAGCAGAATAATTGACAATTATGATGACTCCCCAAAATACTAGTACTGTGAAAATATTCTATAAATCCATAACTGAAGAATGTAATTAATACATTCTCTAAAAACAATTAATCATACAAATTGTGCCTTAAACTGTAATTTTTTAAACTACATAAATTGTTCTATATTTGCTGCATGAAAAAATGAAGACTTATGTTTCACTCTGAATTATTATTTCCAAATCCACTTCTCTTTATTCCAGCAAGCTATATACGATCATGGACTTAGACATCCAAAGTATGAATGAATGATCAAAATAGACCAAGCAGCAAAGTTTTATCATACAAAATCCACAAAAGTTTGGAAAACAAATTCACCACCTTTTCGTTAATTTAGATGAGGATGCTTGGTACATTTTCTCTGCCAATGAATTTCAAAAAGGAAAGAAATAACCTCTTTTGTGAGCTATCAACCTTCATCTCCATATGCCAGCCTTACACTTCTGCAGGTTAATACACCACTATTCTCTGCAAAACTCACCTCCCTCTCTTCTCCATTAACTCAGACCAATCACACATTTTGAAATGAGATTTCAAATTCTCCCTAAGATATTCCTGATGCACTGCTTTATTTTGTATTTATTTTCTCTGCCCATTTAAAATATAGCATCTTCTAAAAGTGATAAAAAGGAACTGCCTTCCGTTTTGCTCAATTTGTATTATTATGTCATTAGAGGTGCCCAGTTAATACATTTCAATGTCATTCATTCCTAACCAAATTAATAAATAAGTTGAGTGTCAACTGTGAGCATAATTCTAGGAATTAACATTAAACAGAGATTCACACTTGTAAAGCTTGCAGGCTTATTCATTCCCCAATTTAACCTAATATCACATGTACCAAACATTTTGTATATGGGGTATGTGCCTTAATTATACATAGATATACACAAATGTAAAACACAAAATACAATTCATGATAGTAAAGGTACCATAAGATCCTGAATTTGATTCTGTTTAGGAAGAGGAAATTAGTGGAAGAACCAGTGAAATTAAACAAGACCTGTAGACTAGTTCATGGTACTGGGTCATTGTTAACATTCTCATTGAAATTAGTGTATGGGAGTTGTGCGAGATCAACATCAGGGTAAGGTGAGTGAACGGTATCTAGGACTTCTCTGTACTATTTCTGCAATATTTTATGAATCTAAAATTATTTCAAAATTAAAATTTCTTAAAAGTAATGTAAAAGATATTATGAGTTGAAAAGTCTGCATTATGATATATTTGAGCAATAACCCCCTTCAAGAAAGGTCTAAGTGAATAAAGAAAAGGGATCCACAGCTGGGATGAGGGAAGAGAGGAGTAAGTGCTGAGGAGGGCTATTGACCAAAGTATTTTGTTATATCACTCATGTATAGGAATACATAACAAAAATCCCACCATTATGTTCAACTACAATGATCCAATAAAGAAAAGTGGAAAAATTTTAAAAAGGAAGATGCATGTGCTTAACCACAAAGGGTATGGTCAGTAGACAATCCCTAGCTGTCAGCTCCTTTAGGATGTACCCTAGCCAGATCATCACCCCAGCCAAGGCTACATCTTCCCATCACAACCATGACTGGCCACTGGAAAAGCAAGGGTATAAAGGACTGGCCATTTTGTTTCAATGGAGTTCCCTTTAACAAGCAGTACTCTTTTCCAAATCCCCTTCAAACCTGCTATAGTTCAAATGTGTTCTCCAAACGGCATGTGTCAGAAACTGAATTCCCAGTGCAATGGTGTTAGGAGTTGGGGCTTAATGAGAGGCGATTAAGTTATGAGAGCAGAGCAAATGGATTAATGCTGTTATCAGGGAAGTGGGTTTGTTACAGCAGGTGTGTTAATTATTTCTAGAGTGGATTTCTTAGAGAAAGATGAATCGAGCCTCCTCTTGCTCAGCCTCTTTCATCCTCTATTCTAGTTCCATGAACTGATGCAATAAGAAGGCCCTTACCATAAGCTGCCCCTCTATCTTTGACTTCCCAGCATCCAGAAGTATAACATACAAACTTCTGTCTTTTATAAATTACTGTGTCAGGTATTCTATAATAGCAGCACAAAATGACCTAAGATTAAAGCTTTGTTGAGTTTGTACTATAGTTTTTGACACATTCTTACTTCCTTCTCCTTCTTTTCCCAGGTATTAGTCCCTAAAATCATGGTGCACACAACTATATCTCAGGATCTGCTTCTGGAGAACCAAACCAATGTTATTTGAGAGGATGCTGACCATATAGAAGACAGAACAACTGCAATATGGCCATTTATACTATAAATCAATGCACACATTCCTGTAAAGCACCATGCTACGCAAGACTGCAACATAAAATCTACAAGGCTAATGGGGAAAACATGATACTCAAAACATTATGTGTCAGTGAAACATTTTTTAAAAAGTGACACATTTTTGAAAAGATAGGAACCTAACAGAAAGTGTTTCAACTTTTATACACATTCAATAAAGTTATATTTGTATATACTCTACTGTAATATATATAGTAATATATTCTTCAAAACAACTATATATATGAAATATACATATATAATTATATATAATTACAATAAATACAGCACCTTTAAGGACTTGAAGTTTGCTTGTGAAAATAGTCATCAAACAAGTTTCAGCTTGAGAATTACTGTGAAATGGTCAATGAGGGCCATCTGCAAAACATCAAAAAAAGAATGTCAGGCAGCTAATAGATGTGTCATAATTTTTTTTGCATTCATCTAAGAAATCACACGAAAAAGGAAACACAAAATTCATGTTACGCTCAAATTGCTCCCAAATACATCAATCATGTTGGAACAAATTTATATTTTCCAAACAAATGTTATAGGAAAACTAACTCTACAAAACAATATAAGCACTCTTCAACAGTATTTGATATTTGGCAAATGAAAAGTACAGGGAAAACAAATTGGTTTTCCTGAAGACAGAGAAGTTGAACTGCATAACATGTCAAGACACCAAAATCATATCATTTGGACAATATGCTGGCTAATAATTTACAGCTGTTAGATGGATTGTGTCAGTTAGTAGGATGTAACTAGATCTCAGTATTGGTTATACATGATGTGTGAAGTTCAACCACACACAAAACTAGCATATTTAACTTACTAATAATGACTAATTAAAAAGGAAAACGCAAATATGCAAATATTTATCCTTCAACAAAATTTAAATGTAGGGATCTAACAACTATGTCACTTTTTTTTTTCTATTGGCAATATTAGAAAAATTTTACTTAATATTTACACAGGTAACTCATTGGTTCATTCATTAAAAATTTATTGAGAGCCTGATTATGGCATAGCATTCATTCTGGGAAGAAAGCAATTAAGCAATATAAAATAGATGCTATTTTCCTGAAATTTATAATCTAAAGTGAAGAAATGGAGAAAAATGAATGAATTTCATTTTTAAGATACTGAAAGTGCTATCGAAGAAAACAATAGTAATAAGACAAGGTAAGGACACAGAGAGCGATGGGGATAACAGTTAGCTTACCAGAGGCTCTGATGGATTTAAAGTATTGTTGCTTAGTAAGAGAAAGCATGTTTTTCACCTAAAAAATAAATTATTTGTATCTTCTCTATCTAAGAGCAGAGTGTACACTTTCATTTTTAGTGGACAGATGCCACTGGAGTTGCTTTACACCAAGACATCATTCTTAACCTGGTAAGTTTCCAAAAGCGTTAGTAGGCAAAACAAAACTGCTTCCCAGCTCAGGATGTTAAAGAGGAATAATTAAAGTCTTTCCCCATTCTCACAGACAAAATGTGGACACAACCAACCAGAGGTTACCAATAAGGTGCTAATCTCTTGAGGAAAGGACACAAAGATGATGAGCCAGTTAGAATTTTGTTCATGAAACTAAAAAGAAATGAAGTTTCCAGTGACATGAAACTGGGTCTCAGCAGTCTGCTTTAATATTCACAATTGAACTGATAGGATGGCATGTGATCTGAAATTTGTGTGTGTGGTTGTTATTGCTGTCATTGGGTCTACAAAGTGAAGACTCTTACCTCCTCAAAGTTACATGGTTACTCTTCTCTGTGGATTTTTTATTAAAATATAAACACTTTAATAACTTATGTAAAGAAGCCACATGAATTTGTTGCTGATTTGGAAAATTTATTATCCTTTTGTTTTATTTTCTTAATAGCATGTGCTTGCTTATTTCCTCCTATCTCTTCAAAGTAGTCTTCCAAATTTTATTTTTCTACATCTCTCAAGTACCAATTATAAGTTAATCTGCAAGCACATGGCTAACACTGCATTTTGCCATGAAGTGATTTATTATCTTTTTAAGATACCTTTTAATTTTGTTTATACCTAGGAAGCAGAAGGGCAATCAAAATTCCTTTAATTTACCTCCTGCCTTAATCTGGAGGCAAAGTTAATACATGTGACTCCAACAATTGATCTATCTTCTAAAACCCTAGCTTCACATCTGAATTACCTAAAAGCTTTATCAAAATACTCCTAAGTAAATCTTATCCCAGACAAATTAAACCAGAATCTCTTAGCATGTGGTCTCAATAGCAGTATTTTTTTATTCCCCAAGTGGTTATAATGTGCAGACAAGTCTAAGAATGACCACTCTTGTAAATAATCACAGTATCTGAGACTGGAAGGCAATTTTGAGCAGTGTTTACCAAAGCTTGAATATGCAAGTGAGAATCAGCTCTGGAGAGTTTTAAGGACCCTCATCCTTAAGGCACCTCTGAACAAGAATTTCCAGTGTGGACTATTCCAAGTGAATCTTTCTCATGTTGGAATTTTATGAACCACAGCTTCCAAGGTTTTCTAAGCTAACTTCCTATCCAGAAGCTTACCTCAAATGACACCCTCTTCTTGATTTACCCCATTACAATTTTTTCAGGGTTTTTTATCTGCAAGATACAGGACTTCTTTTAAAAACTAAAGTGTGTCTGAATGACATGTGTCAGCTACTAGGAGTCAGAAGACCTGAGTTTGGGGTCACTGCCCCATTATGTACCAGTCATTCTACTTTGGACAAATTACTTTCTACTTCTCATTTATGTAAAGCTTATCAGGATTGTAATGATCAAATGAGTAATTCCTAAAATTGGTTGATACTCAAAATTTTCTGTAGAATGTTAAAAAATGGAGATTCTTTGGTCCAGGTCTGGAGATTTTGTTCCTTTATGTCTAGAGTGTAGTTGGATATGGTAATTTCTCTTCTAAAGATCTGCAAGTAGGTTTAATAATCAGGCAGTGATGCTGATTTGAGACTCATGAAGTGAGGGAGACCTGCTGTCAGCACCAGGGCTATTGATGTTCCAGTCAGGGACACACCCCTAACCTCCCCTGATCACTCACATCTCAGCAGGCACTTTTCTGGTAGAACCCTGACTAATGGACTTGTTCACTCTAATATGAGGATATGCTTTAGAATAAGTTCTTTGCATCTACATCTTTTTCTGTTATGATCCACTCTTTCAATGACATGAATGCAAGGTATTGTCCTCACTGTAAACACTTTATAAAATACTTTTATGTGTACAATTTCATTAGCTTCCTAAAACCTTTCCATGAAGTAGGATTTATTACCCAATTTACAAAGATGAGGAAAATAAAAATCAGGTATATTCAGGGATTTGCTCATGCCCACTTGGCTTTAAGAATGTGAAAGCCATTTCATTTCATCTTCTTTAATGTTCATAAGCACAGTTATGACATGTAGGACAGAACATGTATTCAGATATTAATTTGTGCCAGGTTTTTTCCTTACCTTCTTTCTAAAAGGAAGGCATACCTTACACCTCAAGGGCATTTTAGGTACCAGAGAAGAAACTATTTGAATTTTTCTTTCCTAAAAACTCATGTTCATTTGTTAATTGATTTATTCATTCCATAAATAATTTTTTGAATTCCCGATATAAATCATGGCCAGTTGGAGAGGAGGAAGATAGAAATTGGAGAAAAACAAACAAATAAATCCCAATATCTCAGTGTCGGGGTACTGCAGACCCCCAGCCCTTCGGCGTGGCCAAGATGGCGCCTGGCAAGGTGCCAAGGAAGTGCTGAGAACAAAACCAGGTACCTCCAGCAGACTAATACTCTCTGCCAACAAGTGGCGTATTTTGAGGAAGTTAATGTGATTGGTTATGGGTCCTCGTGGACACTGCATGATTGCTATATCCACACTATTGTGCTCCATTACTGTCCATGCTTTTCCCTCGTGATCTATAAGCTGATTGGTTGATGTATGTAATGTAAGGCGCTTGCAAGAGCGGCCCGCCGCTGCTAGCCAGCCAGAAGAAGCAGACTGCAGAAAATAAAGAACTTGCCCTGATCCGGTTTCGTGTTTCTCTGCGGGCAGGGGACGCGATAGATGGTGCCGAAACACCCGGGAACGAGAAAAAAATATAAGGGTAAGTTCACATAAGTTTTCAAATCAAGAAAAATTAGTTTGAGAGTTCAAAAGGTGAGACGTCTCGAAGTTCGCGGAGCAGCGACAATTCATTACAGCAGGTTCCCCAGCAGAGGGACAATTCATTACAGGAGGTTCCCCAGCAGAGGGACAATTCATTACAGGAGGTTCCCCAGCAGAGGGACAATTCATTACAGGAGGTTCCCCAGCAGAGGGACAATTCATTACAGGAGGTTCCCCAGCGGAGGGACAATTCATCACAGGAGGTTCCCCAGCGGAGGGACAATTCATCATAAGAGGTTCCCCAGAGGAGGGACGATTCATCATAAAAGGTTCCCCGTGGGAGGGACAATTCAAGTGGTACCACACTGTGTGCGTGTGTGAGTGAGCGTGTGTGCGTGCGCGCGCCTGTCTTTTGTTTGTGTGTTTAAACTAGTAAACTACCTCGTAGTCATGGGAACGGATCTGTCTAAGATTAGAATGCAGCGGCCTCTTAGAGAACTTTTAAAAAAAAAAAATCACGGAACACCATTGAAGGCAAACACGGCCTTCAAGTTCCTAGATACTGTAGAGAAAGTCTCTCCGTGGTTTTTAGACGAGGGATTATTAAATCTTCCTCAGTGGGAACAGCTAGGAGAGGATTTGCGTGACGCGGAGAGACGCGAGCCTTTGCCAATGGGAACTCTGCCAATATGGTCACTTGTTAAATCTTGTTTGATGCAGCAAGATAAATCAAAAAACCCTTTTAGGGACTTAAAGGGGCCTTTAGAAGAAGGAAGTCAGATCTTAGAAGAAATTAAAGAGGAACGATCATGTTCTCAGACTTCAGAAAGAGTGAGAACATAATATAGTAGCCATAGTCCCCACAAGTATTGGGAGATAATTGTTTCATGATTTTCTGCATTCAAACCTAATCTGATTTCTCAACCAGGTAAAAAAAAGGGTTAAAAAGTCCTGGGTGATCCTCCCTCCCCCCTGCCTGGCCTTGTCAAAACCTACAATGGAATATAAATTACAGCAGTCCCAGCGGGAAGGAGGAGGGGTAACCTGAAGAAAAAAAAAAAAAAAAAAAAAAGGGTGTCCGTTTTAAACTTAACTAACTTATTTTCTAGGATTCTTTGTTTGTTTTGTTTTTCTTTAATGCTGTATTTTTGAGCTCATAATTTTGATCCTATATACCTAGGTTAATGATTTTTTTCTTTTTGATCAGTTCTATTTTTTATTCAACTGAAGTTTTTAAACATCTGTTTCATTGCAATGAACATTTACCTATAAAGTTACAAGGCCTTTGATTTTATGTTATCTGTATGTCGTGCTGTCTAATGTCATGTTTTGTCAAAACTGAGCGCTCGTAAAATTAAAATTTAAAAATGGATCCAAATACTTTTATTCACGTGATTTAAAAAGGTTCAATTGAAATTGGGTAAACTAATAAAAGTAAAATATCTTTAAAAATAACTTGCAAGTCTCCAGGTGGTCAAACTAATGAAATGTTAATGTTAAACAATGTCTAATATCAATTGCTTCTAGGACTTTTCTTCAGCAGGAAAGAGGCAACGGATCCTGTTCAGGACACTTGTCTGATATCTTGGTTTTTATAAAATAAATAAATTGGAGTTAACATGTATGGGATTACTCAAATGTGTTTGTAGAGATGTCTGGTTAATTTACAAAGTTAAAATGCTAATTGTTAAATAACATCAAGTACTTTTAACTTCTTAAATTACATGGGGTAACATACTTAACTAAGTTGGTTGTATGTATGTAAAACAGCTAAAGCTATTTAAGGTTTTTCCTAAGGTGAAATACTAATGTTCTAATATAAGCCAAAGTTTAATCTATATGGTAAAATGACATGGTAAAATGACAAGGATTTCTTAGAAACACTAATTTACTCTTAACTTTGTGTCTCTTAAGTTTTATTCTTTAGAACAATTAATCTTAAAAATTGGGGTGTATACAATTATGGTTAAACAACTGTTAAAATATTGTACTGTGTTACAGAGTCTAAATTTTTCTTTAAAAACTAAATTTGGTAAAAAAAGGTGTCAAGGTAGTTGTGAAATGGTTTCTAGTTGTATATTAAATGTGTTCATATTTTTCAGGTATACAAGTTTTAAAGCAGGAAATTTATCAAGCTGCTATTCTCCAGATAAACTTGTCTGTAATGGTAATTTTAAGCTTATAAAGAGTAAATTTCATTGGGGATTAATTTCTATCATTTAGTGTTCTACTAGAGGACCTGTTATCAATAGGGTATATGTAAAATTGGTTATATTTTACACTGAGATAAAAAATTTCAAATGTAAATGTATTTCTAAACATTAGAGCCTGACTTGTTTAAAGGTTAATTTTGTGAAACATGAAAATATTTTGCCACTTTGACACACAAAAGGAAAGTTAAAAGCTCTCTCAGCCTTTCTTTGATTCATGTTTTAGATACAATGTTAAATTGTGTTAATTATAAAGTTTGTATAGACTCAGGAAACAGTATATGTAAACTACTTAATGATATTTAAGGAAGAAGCAAAGATCAACATCAGAATTAGAACACTTAAGATCTATAAAGAGTCACGCCTTACCTGAGATAAGGCTCTCCCTCTCACCTTACTACATGTTAGAGTGACTCCAAAATAAGTCAGACTTCAGCTTATTTAAAGTTATAATCAAAAGATTGGTTCTTGTTGTAAAATTACTATGATCTCCAATAGGAAATATAATGTGGTTCTCAGTCAAATTTCAAGATAGCTATTATACAAGCAGAATATATTTTTACTCTTGCTAATTTCATTTTGTAAAACTGTTACCTGTTAATGTTTTACAAAAGTAGCTGCTTCAAAAACACGCAACCTAGGTAACTTATGATAATAAGCCATCACCTATAGAACAGATAGTGGTAACTTCCAGAACTAATACAGACTCCAGTTAGATAAAAGGGTAAATAACTGTAAAGTTATGAACATTAAAGTTAAAGTCCAGTACTCTCACTCTATGACTGGTAAAACTGGCTTGCTGGATGATTAAGATCAAACTTAGAGATTGGAATTAAATACAGAAGGCAAAATAGGCCAGTATTTGGATCTTTTGCCCTCAGTCAGCCTGAACCCAGGGAATAAGAGGACTTCTCTAAGGAGTGCTGCAACTCTGGGTCACACAACCTCCTGATCAAGGAGATTGTTGAGACTAGAGGATCCTGGACACCCAGCAAAACAGTCAAAACCAAAATACAGCCATTCTTGGGCATTTAAGAGAAATAATAATTAAATGTAACTTAAGATGTACACTTATGTTAGTCCACTAGAATAAAGACTGGAAGCTACAAATGAAAGAAAGATTCTTCAGCAAATGTGCCTGATAACAATCAAGAGAAACTGCCAGAGTCAGAAGTTTTTAGTCAGTTTAAGGCCTGCAGATCTTCCTAAGCTACACAGGTAGACTTAATCTATGTTTGCTCGTATGATTACCTAGCCCTAAGTAACAGAAATATAGAGCTCTCTACTAAACACAGGTTATACCAATAAAGGGATATTTTACACAATCAGATGACTTAAGTAGCTTAACTATATTTTTTGGGATATCTATGACATTAAGAGTTAAATGTTGTGTTTACATTCCTGATAACCTGGACTATGTTAAAGTTCCCAAATAAAGGCCTTGTCCTTTCCAGCCTTTGCTAGGTCTAGTTATGGGAACAATTTCTCAGTTCTTCCACCTCCTGGTGAAAGATTGACTTCTGTCATTTTCATGATACTCAGTGGCATGTTCCAGATGCTGCAACATTTACTTTGTACTAATTTCATTTCAGTACTCATGTCTTTTTGTTCTTCTATCATAGAAGCACCCACCCCCAGATGACTTCAACCTACTCCTCCCCAACCAGACTTCTACCTCGGACCCCTCGATTGACCCGATTTTTAAAAAAGGAACTCCAAACTGCTTGCCCCTCACTGCCCACTTTCAGCTTCGAAGCAGCCAGAACGACCGACGCCCCCTTTTCCTTGAAGCAGTTGGGAGTTCCTATAGCTAAAGCGGAGAATGAAGCCAGAATTAAGGACAGGTAGTTAGTGTAGAAATAGGGAATCGGGTCAATTCGAGGAAATGAAGCCATGAAGCCATCTGCCTTTGCAAATGTCAAGGATCTCCGGAGCCCATTGATTACCAAATTTACCTGCCTATAGGGGATGTAGGGTGCGCTCACTTCTCGGGACTTTCAAAATATCAGCTTTCTCCCTGCCGGGAGAAGTCTGTATTATTCCCTTTAAACAATCCAAACTATGGTCCTTACTCAACAGTACCAAATGATTAAACAAACTGATAACCGAGGCAAGATAGACAAATGGGTATAAGATTCTATCCATGATAAACAAAAAGGGGGAATAGAGGAGACCTTCAGGTCCCCTAAAGATAAACTTTCTCTTTGTCTCTTTGTTTGGGTTTTTTTTTTTTTTAACTCTGGGTAATAAGGGTAACCCGGTGCTTTACTGGAGCTGCGACTCAGTTTGTGTGTTTCCACGGAATAAACTAACTTACAACCTCTTTTTAGTCTCTTAGGAGGAACAGTTCAACTATGTAACAAAACAATGCTTCTCTCAATTGTACTTCAGATTTGTGCTATCTCTCAATGTTAAAATGCTTCTAGGTTCCTGCTGGCAGACTTAATGTGTGTTCCTACCTTCCTACCAGTCCCAGTCTCTGTTACAGATGATGAATTGCCAGTATTGCTTTCCAGAAATAAGAGGGACTTTGGAATCACCGTAGCAGTCATTACCACCATAGTTGCATCAGCAGCAGCAGCCGCCGCAGCAGCTGTAGCCTTGACGACATCAGTACAGTCAGCAACTAAGCTTAATGAAGTGGTCCAGCAGACAGCTACTGCTCTGTCTACTCAACAAACAGTGGATCAACACCTAAAAGCAGGACTACTTTTGGTGAACCAGCGTGTGGACTTACTTCAAGAACAGATGGACCTTTTACAAGAACTGTTAAGCGTGGGGTGTATTTATCATCTGCCGGGACTGTGCGTTACACCTGTAGCTTATCATAATCTTAGTTATGCAGCAAATTTGTCTAAAATCATATCTACTCAGCTACGTGCCAATTGGTCTTATAAATTTGATAATCTTACTGCCATTCTTAGATCACAAATTGTTAGCCTTAATTCTACTAGAGTTAATGTAGCCCCTATATCTGAAATGCAAAATTGGTTATCTTCTTCCTTCAGTTTTGTAAAGCAATGGGCAGGAATGGGAGCATTGTGTGTGTTAATGATCATTGCAATTATCTTCCTCACATGCTTTATCATGCGTATACGCCAAGTTCATGCCAGAGATCGCATCATTTTCCATCAAGCCATGATGGCCTTAGAGGCTGGCAGCTCTCCTCAAGTCTGGCTGAGCATGCTGGATCGGTAGTCAACGACGGGTAAGGAAGGAGGTAACCGCGTACCGACCTAAGACAGGAGCTGTAGCATGCTCTGCAGTTATCCGATGACGGGTAAGGACGATGGTTGACCACTCCGCCTAAGACAGGCACGATCCCAAGCCAGCATTCTTTTAATAAATAAAAAAGGGGGAGCTGTCGGGGTACTGCAGACCCCCAGCCCTTCGGCGTGGCCAAGATGGCGCCTGGCAAGGTGCCAAGGAAGTGCTGAGAACAAAACCAGGTACCTCCAGCAGACTAATACTCTCTGCCAACAAGTGGCGTATTTTGAGGAAGTTAATGTGATTGGTTATGGGTCCTCGTGGACACTGCATGATTGCTATATCCACACTATTGTGCTCCATTACTGTCCATGCTTTTCCCTCGTGATCTATAAGCTGATTGGTTGATGTATGTAATGTAAGGCGCTTGCAAGAGCGGCCCGCCGCTGCTGGCCAGCCAGAAGAAGCAGACTGCAGAAAATAAAGAACTTGCCCTGATCCGGTTTCGTGTTTCTCTGCGGGCAGGGGACGCGATATCTCAGTATAATTTTAATTTGAATTTCTCTATTTGCTACAGATGTTGAACACTTTTTCATATATTTGTTGATCGATTGTATTTCTTCTCCTGTGAAGTGCTGGTTCTGTTCTTTTGCCATTTATTGATTGGGTTATTTGTTTTTGGTGTTAAGTTTTTTGAGTTCTTTGTATATCCTGGAGATAAATACTCTATCTTTGGTACAGGTGGCATTCCGCAGGCTCTCTCTTCATATTTTTTATTCTTCCTTTGCTGTCAAGAAGCTTCTTAGTTTGATACCATTCCATTTATTGATTCTTGATCTTACTTCTTGAACTTTAGGTGTCTTGTTGAGGAAGTCGGTTTCTAAGCCAACATGATTGTGGAATTGGTCCTACATTTTCTTCTAGTAGGTGCAGGATCTCTGGTCTAATGCCTAGGTCCTTAATATACTTTGAGTTGAATTTTGTGCAGGGTGAGAGATGGGGGTCTAATTTCATTTTGCTACATATAGATTTCAAGTTTTCCCAGCACTATTTGTTGAACAGGCTATCTTTTCTCCATTATATGTTTTTGGCACCTTTGCCTAATATGAAATAATTGAATTTATGTGGGTTTGTCTCTGTGTCTTCTATTCTGTACCATTGGTCTTCATGTCTGTTTTGTCACCAATATCATGCCAATTTTGTTACTATAACCCCATAGGATAATTTAAGGTAAGTATTGTGATGCCTACTGCTTCACTTTTCTCCTTAAGGATTGTTTGGCTATTCTGGGTCTTTTGTTTTTCCAAATGAACTTCATGACTGCTTTTTTTTTTATTTCTATGAATAATGTCACTGGAATTTTAATAGGACTTGCATTAAATGTGCATAGTGCTTTTTGGTAGTATGACCATTTTGAGTACACTGAGATTCCATCTCACTCTAGTCAGAATGGCAATTATCAAGAATACAAGTAACAATAAATGTTAGGATGTGGGGGAAAAGGTTCATTCATACATTGCTGCTGGGTCTGCAAATTGGTGCAACCACTATGGAAAGCAGTATGGAGATTCCTCAGGAAACTTGGAATGGAACCACCACTGGACCTAGTTATCCAACTTCTCCGTACATACCCCAAAGACTTAAAATCAGCATGCTACAGTGTGACACAGCCATGACAATGTTTATAGCAGCTCAATTCTCAATAGCTAAGCTATGGAATCAACCTAAGTGCCCTTCAACAGGATGAATGAATAAAGAAAATGTGGTACATATACACAATGGGATATTACTCAGCACTAAAGAAGAATGAAATCATGGCATTTACTGGTAAACAAATGGAACTCTAGACCATCATATTAAGTGAAATAAGCCAATACCAAAGAATCAAAGGCTGAATGTTCTCTCTGATATGTGGATACTGGTACACAATAAGGCTCGAGGGAGGTGAGAGGGAAGAACAGAAGTTCATTTGATTAGATGAAGGGGAATGAAGGGAAGAGAGGGTAGATGGCAATAGGAAAGACAGTATGAATCGGACATAACTTCCCTATGTTCATACATGAGTACAAGACCAGTGAAACTCCACATTATGTATAACCACAAGAATGGAATCTTAATGAGAATAAGTTATACTCCATGTATGCTTAATATGTCAAAATACACTCTCCTGTCATGTATATCCAAAAAGATAGTTATGATTTGGACCCGATGTGTCCCCTAAAACCTCACGTGTGAGACAATTCAAGAAGGTTTAGAAGAGAAAGGACTGAATTATGAGAGTCTTACTTAAATCAGTGAATTAATTCCCCTGATGGGATTAACTGAGTGGTAACTGAAGAAATAGGGTGTGGCTAGAGGAAGTAGAAATTGGGGAAAAGATTTAGGGTATATATTTGTATCTGGCAAGTGGAGACCTCTCTCCCTGCTTCCTGATTATCACATGAGTCACATCCCTCTGCCACACTCTTCCACCATGATGTTCAGCCTCACTCCAGCCCCAAGAAATGGAGCTGGCTGGCTATGAACTGAGACCTCTGAAATTGTGAGTCCCCAAGTAAATGTTTTCTCCTCTACAATTGTCCTGATCAGGTCCTTTAGTCACAAAAGCAAGAAAACTGAATAAAACAAAGATCAAATAAATATATAAATGAAAAAAATACATAGAACAAGAAAATGTCACATGCTATGCAGAGAATAAGAAAAAAAAAGGCATAGCCAATGATCATGAGGCTACATTAGGCTCAGACATTAGAAAAATTCTCTAGAAGATGATCATATTCAACATTCAAGCTTATTTTTAAATTATAAGATGGAGGCATTAACTATCCATGTTAAGCCCAGGGAACTGGCTTTCTGTGGAGGGGAAATGGTTAGTGCAAAGGTCCTGGACCAAGAATGAGCTAGTGTTTGGAAAATGGAAAGAAGCTTGGTGCCTTTGAATCATAATGGGCAAGAAGGAAACTAACTGAAGTTGAAGATACAGAAAGAGGCAAGGACAAGATCACAGGGGATCAAGTAGGTCAGGAATGTTGAATGTGGAACACTTTTCCTACTATGATAGGATTGAAGAATTTTAAGCAAGGGGGAAATAGGATCTAATTTCTTGGGCTACTCTCTAGAGGGACAACCAGAGAAAGGAAAGCAATTGGAGTAATCAAGACAAAAAGTGTGCTGGCTTAGAGCAGGATGGTAAGGAATAGTTAAAATTGGAGAAATGAATAAAGTTTTAGAGGTAAAGCTCACAATATTTCTCAATATATTGCCAAGGTTGAAAATGTGAACAAAAAGAGGTGAGATAATTTTCACCTTTTGGAATGAACAATTCCAGGTTGGAGGTTACAAAATGGAGGGGAAGATGGTTGGCCCTTCTGTGAAAAAGTGGGAGTAGATTATAATTATCAAGAGATTCTTGTTGCCCCAATTACATTTAAGAGGTCTAATTGACATAAAGATGTCATAAAGCAATTTTCATGTAGAAGTCACTAAGATTATGCCCAGTATCCTTGATGAGGACAGCAGAGAAGAAGAGTGTATTTGAAGAAAGAGAAGTAGAATCCTCTGGAAAGAGGAGTAGATTACCATAATCCTAGGAAGGGAACAGAGCTCTGCAAGACTTGGAAACAGTAAGAAACTGATACTCAGACCAACTCTTTGCAACACACTGAGGTGATGTCTCAAGTGTGGATTAATGTGCACTTTGTACCTGGGGACAATGGACCCCAGTTTTGAGAGCTCTCAGTCCTAGAATATGTCTCTAGGTCAATCAAGCAGAGTAAAAGCAATAGAGATTCTGAACTTCAGGGGGCCATGGGGACTTGGGAAAGGGGACTCATAAAGATAATTAGTGGGGATCAAAAAAGAATGAAGAGGCTACCAAGTATTCTGAAAGCAAAAAGAAATTTGAACCAAAGGAAATACACCCGGTCAGAGTTGAATAGGAGTCACAGACAACACAGAGAAGCCTGCAGTGCTGGTGAGACCCTACATCAAAACCAATAAGCCTCAGTGTGTTCAGGAGAACAGAATTCACAGGAAAGAAAGAAGAGTGGGGCACACATGTCTCATGACCGAGAATCATCCCATCTACCATGAGACTCCAAGAACCACATCCCTAACCCTTTCTCATAAAGTAGGTGGTGAAAGTAAAGAAATCAGGAGGCTTCGTAGGTTTTTTTTTTTTTTTTCTTTTTAATTCTTAGACTACATAATACCTCAGGGACTATTAACATTTCTCAGTCACACCAACTATTAAAGCAAATATAACTAAAATATAGTTTTCCTCTAACCCTTAGATGAGAATCTAGGGACATACAATTTCTCTGCAAATCTGAGGTGTAGCATGAGTGAATTTTATGACCCTGTAACATGAGTAAAGTATATAGAGGAAGAGAAAAGTTCTGAACTAAGCCAGAAAGGCATACATTTAAGAAGTGTGTGGAGGAAGCATAAAATAACAAATAAAGAGCTGATAGTGAACACTTTAAAAATTTTCTCCCAAAATTGGGAAATTATTTAATTTTTAAGAAAACACACACACACATACACACACACATATACACACACACATACCGTATTATGCCCTATATGCTATGGAGACTGAAATGCCATGCAAAACATTTCTAATTATTTCAATACAGCAATAATATTAACGGTCTGTACTTCTTTCCATGAAAAATACAAACTGTCCATTTAAGGAAGAATGATAAATTGAGTAAAAACCAAGATAAGAGTGAAGAGGAAAAATATAAGGGTCTCAGCTAAAGACTCAAATAATAACTCCTCAGTCTTGCTCTTGATAGAGATGTCTAATGCATTAGGTTGGACTGTTGAGCTACATCTCAACTTAACTCCTAAGATCTCTCTTCTCATTTTCAGGTACTTCATAAGAAATACATATATATATATATATATGTATACATATATATAAAAATATACATATATATGTTATATATGTTATATATATATATATATAAAATGTAGTGGTTAATTTGATTTGTCAACTTGATTGGATTAATAGATCCTGATGATTAAGAGGCCTTTGGGTGTGTTCATGAGGGGTATCTAGGAATGATTGGAATGTGGGATAGGAACTGAAGAGGATCCCCTCCCTAAACGTGGGCAGCACTGCCCAATAGGATGGAATAAAAGCTGGAAGTACAAGGAAGCAGATGCAGATGCAAGCTTGGCTCTTCTTGAACTGGTTCTTGATCGCTTCGATCCTCTGAGGATATCTGAAGATATTGAACTCTTGTTTCTTCACTCTTCCAAAGCAGACTCTGTCAGTGATTCTCCAGGTAGTTTCCAGAAGCTTTGATCTTCGACTAGGGTAACACTGTTGATCTTTCTTGTTCTGGGGCTTCTCTGTCTTGGACTGTGCAGCTGCTGGTCCTTCCAGCTCTCCAGCTGCAAACAGCCATTTTGGACTATTCAGCTTCTGGTTGCGTAAGCCAATCTAATAAATCCTCTTTTTATAATCATACTTCCTGTTGATTCATTCCTCTAGAGAACCCTAACTACTACAATAATACATATATTACATATATAATATATATTAATACATATATAATACATATTAATATATCAATTAATATTACATATTATTAATATGTATAATTATATATATTAATATATATCAACTAATATATAATATATACAATAGGCATATACAATATACAAATATATATATTAGCATATACAATATATACACACATTTTAAATCTGTATATGTTTTAATAAATATGTATTCATGTGTATTTATATATATATAAATTGTGGCCATGGGTCATGACATGTGCCTTCCCCATGTGTAACAACTGAATACATATATATATTCAGTACTTTCTGTTACACATGTTGGTTTAGCACATGGGGAAGGCACATGTGATAACACATGGCCACAATTGAAATTTGATAAAAATTTAATTAGGTTTAATATGTTTTTCAAAAATCCCTTAGAAAACCGGGCATAGTGGCCCACACCAGTAATCCCAGCAACTCGGGAGACTAAGGCAGGAGAATTGTCAGTTCAAAGCCAGCCTCAGCAAAAGCAAGGCACTAAGCAACTCAGTGAGACCCTGTCTCTAAACAAAATACAAATACAAAAAGGGCTGGGAATGTGTCTCGGTGGTTGAGTGCCCTGAGTTCAATCCCAAGTACTATCCTCCAAAAACAAAAAATTCCTAAGCAAACATTTATTTCTCCATGTGAGAAGATGATGTTATCCACAGTTTTAAAAATATTTTCCTCACAAACCATATGCTTTATTTGCATAACTACACAGCTATGAAACTTTACTTTCATAGTATAGAGTTAGTTCTGTGGAACACACGTAAGAACCACACTTCATTACAGGTTCGTGGGGAGATAGGCTCAATCTTTACCATCATTCCTCCAACCTAGACCTTATATGAGCATTTGGGAATAATGTTACTCCCTTTTTAAATGGCTCTTGTTTAAAACTTTCAGTTTAGTTTCTGCTAGTATGCAGTCAAGGAAAGAATGCATGGCTCCAAAACTAACTATGGTTTCTTTGGTGTTCAAATAAAACTTTAGTGTGTATTCTCTCCGAGTTGTTTATTTCAGAGTGGCTGTGGACAGGTTGTAGCAGTGCTTCAAGTAAGAGTCCTTATTCCTTCACTTCAATAGTTCCCTTTGGCTTTGTAAATTAACATTTATGTTTTTTTCTCCTACCACTGCCCCATCCTTGTTCTGATCATGCTAAACATCATTCTTTTAAGAATTTTTTAGTTAACTTGGGGAAACTAAAACAGGAATGTGCTCAGAGAAAACAGTGAATAGACTATCCACAAAGAAAGAAATGCATTTGGTCTTCAACATTTCAAAAAAATATTCATTCTCTTCTCTATAGAGACAAGTGTACAATAGAAAACATCAAAAAGTATATTCAAACACTATGTTGGGCATAGCAAACAGGCACTGCTGGTGTGAGTGTACATTGGCACAACCTCACTGGAAGATAATTTGGCAATTCCTGTCCAAATATGAAATGCACGTATGTTTTTGGCATGTGCCCAAAATGATACCTAAAGTCTGTTCAATATAATCAAGTTTGCAATAGCAAAAGATTAGAACAAACTAAATCAGGGCTCCACCGAATGATTTATTTTACATGTATTATAGTAGGACAACATTCAACTACATACCACACACTATGACTCTATATATTGAGATGAATATATCTCTTAGATAACATTAAGTGAAAGTAACATGTAGCCAACAGTGCTATAGTATTCCAAAATTTTTGTTTTAAAAGGAGAAGAAAATACTCAAGGAATATATTGTGAAGGGTACTGGAAGCACTGGTTGCCTAGGAAGATGTGGAGGAGGATCCTGGGTTTGAGAAAGAGGTGGAAGGTAAACCTCTGTCCATTTCCTCTGCCCCCAACAAGGTATAGTTTTTTGCAGTTTTTGAATTATTTATCATATAAAAGTAATAGTTACTAAAAATTAATAGACTTAATGAAATATAAATAACACTAAGGATATGCTAAGGTAGTGGAGAGCTATAATCTGGTCTTAAGAAAGAGAGTACCATGATGGGACTTTACCACAATGAACATTCTAAAGATATTCCTAGCATTCAAGTCATGACTCTAGATACAGAGGGGCCGATTAGACCTGTGATTTTCTAACTTTTTTTCACATTGGAATGGCTGAATCTCATCTCCATCTAATCACCTGGGCTATGGCCCAGACATCAAAGATCTTAAAAGTTCCCCAATTGATTATGAAGGCCACCAAGATTGAGATCCACTAACATAGAAATATTTGTAAGTAATTATGTAATCCCTAATAAGAGACCCTGCGTTAAATAATGCCAAGGAGGAAAGAAGAGAAAAGACACATTCCATAGCTCTCAAGATGGTGAATCTTCAGAATTCTTCCATCAATTTGGTGCAAGGTACAAAAGAAACAGCAAGATGACAAAGACTAATCCCTTGTTTTCTGGTTTGGCAAATAAGTAATGTTACTACCTTAAACAGAGAGGAAAGGCTCTGTGGTAGGAAACCAAATAGATTTTGTTATAGAGATCCTCATTTACTTATTTGTAATATATGCAGGCAGAGTGATATAGGAGCAATTGACTATGTGAGTGTCTGGGATTTGGAGAACAAGCAAATGGAGACTTGGACCTTGTAATTAGAAGCAAAACATGATAGTTGAAATTATAAGACAGAATACAATATAAGAGAAGTTCCAAATCTTATGCTGTAAACAGAAATAGAAAAATGGACATGAACATTGCTATGGTTTGGATATGAGGTGTCCCCCAAAAGCTCACATATGAGACAATGCAGGGAGGTTCAGAGGAGAAAAGATTGGTTTGTAAAAGCCTTAATTCAATCAGTGAATTAATCGCTAATAGGAGTAATTGAAGTGGTGGGGTGTGACTTGAGGAGATGGGAATTGGGGAGTGGCTATGGGGTGTATATTTTATATGTGGAGAGTGGAATCTCTCTCTCTCTGCTTCCCGATGACCATGATGTGAGCTGCTTCCCTCCACACCCTCTCCCACCATGATGTTCAGGCTCACCTTGATCTCCGAGGAATGGAGCTGGCCTTCTATGGACTAAGACCTCTGAAACCATGAGCCCTCAAGTAAATTTTTCCTCCTCTACAGTTGGGCTGGTCGGATCATTTATTAACAGTAGCCAAAAAGCTGTCTAAAATAAACATTCAAAGAAGAATGTGGTTAAAGAATTGGTTTGAGAGTTATGATTACAAAATAATAAGCAAGGGATTTCAACAGGCCAACAAAAGAGTTCTCTCAAGAAAAGAGCTGTTAACAGAATTAATTACTATAGAAATTCCCAGCCTGAGAAACCTTTATGGATTTAGCAACCAGAAGGAGACCGTGATGAGTGTAATGTCCATGGAATATGTAGGTAGACCACTGTGTAAATTGCAGTGGAGTCTATGTAGTGTGTCTCTCCATGGGCGTGTGGACAAAACCTGATTGCAGTAGACAGTAGGAGCTATAGGAGATGATCAAGTAGAAATAGCAGGAAAAGAACTACAAAAAATACAGGATTGATATGGTGAAGTTACATTTTAAGATTGTGAAAACAAGGATGTTTCTATATTCTAAGGAAAGTTATTAGGTGATGAAACTGATGATCCAAGAGAATGATGAGAAAACTGATAGAAACATTTCCTTGAAGACACTGGAGAGGATGGTTTTCTCTGGAGCAGTATAACTGACACCTCTTATAAAATGGAAGGGAAGAAAATTTAAAATGTGTGAGGACGGAGATGAGTTTGATGGAATTGAAAGGGAGAGGATTCCTCACTTGTATCTCCTATTTATCTTGGAAGCAGAGGGGTTGGCTGTAGAGAATGAGGGAAGTGTGTTAAATTTAAAAGAGCTGGGGTTGGGGAGACAGTATGAAAAGTTGACCAAAGTCACATAGAGAAACTTAGGAAGAAGTAAGGTGCCTGCTGGTTTGGAAAGCCATCACACATTTCCTGTTCATTCACTACAAGCTGAGTCCAGATCTGGATACTAGGGACATAGAGTGGGAATTGCAGACAGGCATCTGAACCTCAAGAACCTCAAATACTGTTAATAGGATGACCAGATTTGAGCGATCTCCAATGATATACACACTGCAACTGGTGGTTGCACATTAGAATATGCCCTATGTGTTAGCCAGCTTTCTGCAGCTGGAAAAAAATACCTGAGATAATCAACTTATAAGGAAGAAAGTTTTATTTTGACTCAAGGTTTCAGAAGTTTCAGTGATCACTTTGCCCTGTTGCATCACAATACATCCTGGCAGGAATACATGGTGGAGGAGGTTGATCATCTCATGGTACCCAGGAAGCAAGAGAGAAAGAAAGAATCTGGGGGTCCTCATACCCACTTTGAGGGCATACCCCCAATGATCTAACTTCCTCCAAGTAGTCCTCCAACCTTACAGGATCCACCACCTCCCAATAACTCCTTGTCTGAACACCAAGAAATTAGCACATGGGTTTTTGTGGGGGACATTCAAATTACAACACCCCAAAGACAGAATAGAGGAAAGAAGATTAAGAAACATGAGATCCTGGGAATTTGGATAAAAGGAAGAAGAGTTTTTATACAGAACTCTATAAATAAAAAGTGGACTCAGAGAAAGAAAATAACCAGGAAGGGTATGAGCTCCAGAAGAAGAGGATGCTCTGCATTGTGGACCCAGGAACACTGCAGGAGCTCACAAATACTTTAAGAATTTAAAAGGAAAAGAATGAATAAGATGTATTAACAAATTAATGAGGGGGAACACCTGAAAGGCTGGTTTTCCTTTCATACTACAATTATGAAGCCAATGGGGAGGTGGTTCTGGAGTTTGCTGAAACAGCTAAAATTTCCCAAGTAGGCAAAAGGAGGTTGCTCTAAAAGTTTGAGCGGGGACTATCAGTATGTTATTTCTGTGCCAGGAGACAAGAACAAGACAAAGAGCTGCTCTTCCTAATTTCTCACTAAGGAATACAGAAACTTCTTTTCTCTTACTTTCCTGCTTTTGGTTGTTTGCTTCTAGAATCCAACTGACCTTTAAGAAAAACTTGTCTGTGGAAATGCAGGCTGCCACTTAGTCAATTAGTCTTAATCTCCAGGAGAGGTAGCATTGGAAATGGTGTTTATTCTGTAGGAAAATAAGTATCTGAAGAAATAATGTTTTTCTCTCTGTAATTTATCCTCTTCTGCCCTAGCCCTTCATACACACACTTTCTCCTGCCTTTTTGTGTCTTTCATATGGCTTTTGACATTCTTTTTATAAGTTTTTACTTTTTTTTTTTTTTTTTTTTTTACTAAAAGGAAGGACTTTTGACTTCTTGTGCAATTCCCAGTACTGAACTTATTAAAAGTGACTAAAGATAGAATTGGCAGAAATGTGCTAAAATACAAACTCTCTCACTTGCCTAAAACTTGAGGTTTATTTTCTAGTTTAAAAATTCTTTCAACTGTCATGTACTTTGTATACCTGCAATAAACAATGTTCTATTGGCATAGCATGCACTATACTCAGTATCCTATAATTAAGCATTTCTAAAATGTCCATGAAGATGTCATTTTAAATATCACAAAGAGATGCTGAATTTACCACCTAAAACATAAAGCAGCTCATTAACATTTGCATGAAGAACAAAGTAATACCTCCATATTTTAAAAAAGAAAATACTTTTTTCAAAAATCCACAATTTATATAGTGCCTTTCCTTCTAAGCACTTTCATTAATATCTTCTTGACTCAAGAGTTTGAGAAAATGTTGTTAAAATTACCTTCAACTAACTTAGCAATGTCTAGCTGCTCATGGTGCCAGTAATAAATGGAGTCTGTCTTCCATGTTATGATCTGTCCTAGGCATCACACTATACAATAATTTCAGATATTGGTGGAAAAAGTATCTATGCAACCATTCATTGCAAAAACATGTTGCAAAAAGCAACTTTCCTCCAGCTCCCTTCCTTATCCTCTTTGTGTTTCCCTATGTTTGCAAATAAATGTCAAGACTCTGACATAATAAACCTACTTAAAAACAAATATATGAATAAAAGAATTAACTGCTGTAGTAATTAATGAAAATATTCTTATAGTTTGGGAATTACAATGTTTTCATTTCATTTTTATAACCACTCAATATAGAAAATTTTTACTTTAATTTCTTGGTCATTTCAGGTCTTAGCAACAGCGTTTTGTTTTTTTTTTTCAATATAATTTTCTTTTCCCTCCACTCAGATGATATAATTAGATGAGAAAAAAATCTTTTTTTTTCTTCTGTAAAGAGGTGGAAACTAAAATAAAACCAAATGGCATTGGCACCAACGATTTGTAACAAGGGCTAAAGAGAAAAAACAATTTTGATACATTTTATACTTCTATACTGCACAGAAAAGGATCTGGCTTTTGAAAGGCAGGTGGCTTCCAAGGATGGACAGAAATCAAATTAGATTTATTGTTCAATAGAACAAGAATACCAAGGGAGAAAGCAAGGTTGAGAAACAGATGTAGGATGATGAAAATATAAGATTTGCCCCAAGGAGAGTACATGGAGATAATTGCCAAAGGTTGAACTGAATAAAGATTCAAAATTGAGAATGCAAATTAAAATTTTGCAAAAAAAAAAAAAATGTCAATGTTGATGCCAACAGGAACACCTTGGCACTAGTGTACCTTTCCTGCTAATAATTAAAACCAATCTGCTTATGGGATTGCTTATCCCAGGAACTTTCAAGTAACATGTTAAGTGAGCTAACCATAGCATACTAATGATGCATTGCTACTCAACAGCAATAATCACTCAGGGATGAAAAAGGTCTAGAAGCAGGTTCAACACAGTTAAAGAACTAAATGAAGTTAAGGCAATGAACAGACTGTTCTGGACTCTGTTTCACTACTGGGTAGAAATGCTGACACCGAATATGCTTTTCTGGCATTATCAATGTACTCATTCAGAATAGGAAAATGTTTCATATTAATTCATATGTGATAAATTACCAGACATGGATCTACAGAGCTTCTAAAATATACAAATCCTGTTACTTTATATTGCCTGCAGACATAAGCAAAGTTGATAAATTAATACCTGCAATTAATAGTGATTCAAACAATGAAGCAGAGTTTACTACTCAATCATTGCTGCGGTGGTTTTCTAAAACATGAATCTACATAGGCCCATAATTCTTCTCAAGAAGCTTTCTAGAAAGCAAACACTGATGCATCTGAGTTGGTCCAGAGGATCCAACACGGCCAAGGGTAAGCATTACTTGAGAACAATTCATTCACAAGTACTTACTGAATTTCTTCAAAATTCCTATTACTGTATTAGACTCTGAAAATACAGCAATAAATAAAACTCCATTTCTGCTATCAAGTAACCCAAAGTTTAATAGAGAAAGCAATGTTGAGAAACAGATGCAGGATGATGAAGACTATTAAGATTTGCCCCAGGAGAGTACATGGAGATAAAAAGGGCATTACCAAATGAGAATGTAAATTAAAATTTTGTTCCCAGTATTTCCAAACTAAAAAAACAAAAAAGGTGAAGGAGTAATTTTCCAAATAGAATAATTTCCTTCAACTTCATTGTAGCTCTGCAGCTATAGGAACCAGATATTAGGTTATCACACCCAAGCAATTATCTCTGTGGTGTAGCCTGTGTTACCCCTATTCACCAGTTAAACCCTGAAATGCATAAATACAATTTGAATTAATACATAAAACAAACACACAACACTGGTATTTCAGGTGTCAGTGCACTGCAATGGGAAAACCATAGGTTCGGCACCATAAAAACCTGCATTTGACTACTTCTCTACTCACAAACTGGGGCTGTCCAAATGACTTAGCTCTCTGGCCTTTTAACTATCTCAACACAAAAATAATGCAGAAGAGCTGGGGAGATAGCTCATTTGGTAGAGTGCTTGTCTTGTAAACACAAGGCCCTGGGTTCGATCCCCAGCACCAAAAAGAAAAAAAAGAAAAAGAAAAAGAAAAATAATGCAGAAAATAGTACTTATGGCATGGTAAGGATTAAATTAAATAACACAAAATAAGCAACTGCACACAAAAGGAAATCACCAATCAAAAATTGCAGAAGTTTCACATCAAACATTCCTACCATTGTGGTGTGAGTTGATGTCCAGCACATATTACACAGACAGGAAGGTTGTCATAGAAAAGCCTAACCTAAAATCTAAGTGGCAACTGATCCTCTGAATAATACTGTAAAATACACTAAAACACAATTCAAGAGAAATGTAGAATGAATCTACCATTTATTTACTAGCAGATGATCATACTTGGTCATCGTCATCAAGCCAGCTGCACTGAACAGACCTGGCATAAAGAAGATATGTGATGATTCTTCAGAAATCTTTCAATGCTGCAGCTGAAGTGGGAAAACAAAACACAAATAAGCAAAAACAACAACAACAATAACAACAGTAACACTTCCCTTCCGTTGCTTCACTGCCTCTCTGGGAATCAGCTCTCCATTCTTCCTCCTGTGCTAGTTGATCTTTAATTTATGGAGTCAACAGAAAATCCCTTCTTTGGCAGCACTGATGCTGGACAAATAGCTAGGGCATTGATTTTGGTATTTGACCAAACTGATGGCATCATTATGTTGACTGAATATCATTGTCTCTAATAAAAATTCTTTGTGTGGAGTCTCAGGGAAGAGAGAAGACTGGCGGGCTGGAGAAAAGAAGAGAAAGAAAGGCAATCAGGAAGTGATATTTTCTCTTGGGCCACTTGCCTTCTGTGTTGAAGCATCATGTACTGAATTTTTAATGTTTTTTTTTTCTCCTGTTTAATTTTACTTTTTTTGGCATGTTAATACCACTAAACATTTGGCAAGAAAACTGAAAATATAATTTAGTCTTTCACATCAGTACATATTTGCAATAGAGCAGTTAAAATATTTGATTATAATATATGTAAAATATGTAATCAAGATTTTAATTAATTTTTTCACCCAAACTAACATCATTAGCCAAAAATATGATACTCAGAAAACAAAGGAATTTAAGAAGTAGCTTCTCTTTAGACCTCCAGAGAATCAGTTTCTACCTAAAAGCTAAATCCAGACACATAATCACCATATGGAAAAATAATGAATAATTATTTTAAAATACATTAAAGATGTTAGCACATCCAAGTAAAAGATTAGTGATATACAAATAAAACAAAGATGCAAAGAACTCATTTGTAAACTGCAAATGAAATTTAATTTACTAAAGACTATATTATAAAAGAATATTTGCTTAGTCTTGAGCAGTAGCAAGCATAATGAATTTACTCCTTGAGATTCTTTGCTATAATTATAATGATCAATTTTATATTATTAAAAGTATATATAAATTTTTATATAAAATAACCTGTACAATTTCATACAGAATATACTGAGCTAGATAAAGAAGCACAGGGTCACAATTTCATTGCAGAATATGCTCATGTAGAAGTTATATGCTTAACATTCAACAATATTAAATCTGTTGCATTTCCTTTTTTATATTATAATGTCTTTTATAAGTATACAAGACTTTATTTTTTATTGAGGTATGATTGACATACAAAAATACATATTTAATGTATACCTCTTGATGCATTTGATTAAAAGAGAGTACACCCTGAAACTGTCACCATATATAATGCTCTAACCAACATTTCTCTAAGTTTCCTCCTTCCCTTTTTTTTCCTAGAAAGAACATTTAACAGGATCTACCCTCTTAAAGTTTTTAAGTATCTGCTATTCTATTATCAAGTATATATACTATGTTGTGTATTAGATCTCCAAAATGTACTCTTTGATCAATTCCTCCCAGATGACACTTCCTTCCTGTCCCTGGTAACCATCATTCAAGTCTTTGCTCCTTTATGTTTGACTATTTTAGATTTCTGCAATAAGTGATATCATGCAGTATTTGTTCTTCTGCATCCAACTCATTTCACTTAAAATACAGTTTTCCAAGGCCATCTATATTATAGAAAAGGCAGATGACAGGGTTTCTTTCATTTTTTAGTGCTGCATAATATTCTTGTGTGTGTGTGTTTGTGAACTCTTTATCCATCTGTTGATATTGGATTATTTCTGCATCTTGGCAACTGTGAATGATGCTTCAATTTGCACATGATCTGACTAAAATTATTTTGGGCACATACCTAGCAATGGGACTTCTAGGTCATATATTACTTTTATTTTTAATATTTTTAGAAAATCTGTTCTATTGTTCATAGTAAATGCAAAAATTTACTTTCATATCACCTGCATGCAAGGATTTTCTTTATTTCATTTGCTTGCCAACAATTACCTATTGCTTTTTAACAATAACCATTCTGTCATCTCATAAAGATAGATATTTACGCAACGTTTCATTTTACTTTTGATTGGTATTTACCAGATAATTAGTAATGTTGAATACTCTTACGTTAACACCTGGCCGTTTGTATGCCTTTATTGGAAAAGTTTCTACTAAATATTTACCCCTTTTCTAATTAGGTTATCTAGTCATTTTGCTATTGAGTTATAAAAGTACCTTATATTTTTACTTTTCTTAACCAAATCCTGAGCCACACATCAAATCAACAGTTCAGTGATTCGAATTAGTGCTTGGAAAGCAAAATCATAATGAAAAAAAAAAAAAAAACTATTTACTAGTCTTATTGCCATAGTGTTGCTTATCTTTAATTCATCCTGCAATTCATCAGCACATTTTTCTTTATTAAATAGTGATTTTCCCCATCTTAATAAACATGCAGCACAAAAATTATGATCTAATCCCTTATTGTCAGAAAGGAATATATCCCTATCTCAACACTGTCACTTTTTAGGTATGTGACTTCCACAGTTTTTCTGATAATGAATATCAATGTTCTCACCTACAAAGATGGAAAGAATAAAGCTTCTCATATCTGAGAGGATTAAATGAGATAATGCACATAATGTACTTAACACCATAACTGGAACATTAGTCTTTTGTGCTACAACTTCTAATAGTACTGTTTATTGGGAAAAGTTAATATTTTTAAAAAATTTAGTTAGATTTAGTTTTTTGACATATTGTAAACCTAGGAAATCAAAGTACAGAGGTCAGACATAGTAATTTTTATTATTTATTTTGATAAGATACATTAAGGTTTTTGAACATATGTATATTTACTATAATAGGTATGTAGGTTGCCATTTGTTACTTAAGGTATAAAAGTTAAATCACTCAAAATTAAATTTTATAATGTATCAGAAAACAATAAAAAGTGCATAACAGAAAACAACATTTTAAGAAATTCACCAGGCTTAGTGGCCCATGCCTCTTATCCATGAGACTTGGGAGGCCTCAGTCAGGATGATCGCAAGTTCGACACCAACCTCAGCAATATAGTGAGGCTCTAAGCAACTTAGCAAGGTCCTGTCTAAAATTAAAATAAATAAATAAATAAAAAGGGTTGGAGATGTGGTTCAGTGGTAAAAATGCTTTGGAGTTCAATCCCTAGTACCAATAACTAAATAAATAAATAAAAGAAATTTAATCCATTTTGCATAGACTGAATTTCAGCAAGATTGAAGAATTTAAGACCATCAAACAAGTTTAGTAGCATTAAAATCTGTCTTTTTAATAATGCAAAAATGTTTAGAAGGTCATTATTATTACTTTCATTTGAAAAGGAAGAAAAAATAATTGATTCTTACAAATGCCTATAGAGGGACACTTTTAAATTTCTATCCTTCTGTTGTTTTAATTCATTGTTCTCCTCTGACAAGAGTCTTACCCATCAAGTCTTTTTTTGTGGAATTCTAGAGGATCAGGGTGATCTACCTCAAAGTTAATAATTTCTATTTTTCCAACATGTAATACTGCATACTAAGCATTAGTTATTGTCCTGAGCAACAGAAGAGAGTCAGGTATAAAATAAATGAACTTTGATTATGTTTGACCTTTTTATTGTTTACAATATTAATTTTATGTCTGGAAATGGGTCTGGATCACTGATAGAATCAGAACCATGAATTTCAATCATAGATGTGAAATTTTGAAAATGTGAATTTTAATCTAGATAAAAATTCAGAAAGAAGCAAAATATATAAATCAAAAAATTGTTGCCATTTTTATTGATGTATTAATAAAAATTGTATGTGTTTATGATTGTCATGTGAATGTTTTGCTATACATACTCACCGCAGAGGGATAACCACAATCAAGTTTGTCAGCGTCTCCCTCACCTCGTATAGTTTCTTTTGTGTGAAAGTGCTGAGAATACTTAAGACCTACTCTGTTAGCAAATTTCATATGTATAGTACATTATTATTTTTTTAATTTTACTTCATTTTATTTTATCTTTTGATTTTTTACACACTGCATTTTGACTCATTGTACACAAATGGGGTACATCATTTCGTTTCTATGGTTGTACACGATGTAGATTCATAGCATTCATGCAATCATACATGTACATGGGGTAATGATGTCTGTCTCACTCCACCATTTTTCATACCCCCCTCCCTGTTATTTTTAACTGTAATTACCATGGCATACATTAGTTCTCCACAGTTTAT
This sequence comes from Sciurus carolinensis, assembly GCF_902686445.1. Lineage (NCBI taxonomy): Eukaryota > Metazoa > Chordata > Mammalia > Rodentia > Sciuridae > Sciurus > Sciurus carolinensis. Next base: position 232,822 of record NW_025920184.1, read on the forward strand.
TCATCCTGTAAGTAAAATGTCATGCCCTTTGACCAAGAGTCCCTTATTTCTTCTACCTCCAGGTTCCTAGCAACCACTCCTATGTTCTGAGTGTGACTTCTTTACATTACACCTGTAAGTGAGATCATGCAGTATTTGTTTTCCTGTGTTTGTTTATTTCATCTAGCACAGTGTCTTTCAAATTCATTTATATTGTAGAAAATGGCTTCTTTTTTAGACCTGGATGACATTCCACTTTGTGCATATATGTGTTTGTGTTGGGGGGAGGTGGTGATATTTTCTTTATCCAGTCATTGGTTGTTTCCATATCTTGGCTATTTTGAATGATGCTACAATAAACATGGAAGTGCAGATATCTCTCTTTGATATACTGATTACATATTCTTTAAATATATACACAGATATGGGACTGCAATATGGTAGTTCTATTTTTTATCTTTAGAATCTCAGTGTTTTTTCCATGATAGCTGCCCCAGGGTATAATCCCACCAACATGACTAATATACTTATGTACACAAAAATCTTAAAATTATCAAAATTTTATTTACTGAAATAGAAACTGTATTAGAAGCATAAGATATAGTTACACTTCATAAAAGCCTACCTCCAACTCCTCCAAGGTAAAAAGACAATGTGTCAGCTGAATCAACTGACAGGACAGATCTGGTACGCCTGATTCAGGGGTACAATAAATATCATCAGAGCTTTGTCTCTGTCTTCATGGTCAGGTTCTCATGTGAGTAGTAACTAGCACCAGGTTACATAATGTACCCAAATAATTTACATCCACCTGGAACATTACAATGTGACCATGTTTGGAACAGGACCTTTGCAGACGTAACTAGTTAAATTAAACTGAGGTTGTACTGGATTCGAGTAGGACCTCAGTTCAATGACCTGTGTTCTTTTAAGAGGAGGCGGTATGCAGACACACTAGAGAAGGTCATGTGAAGACAGATAAAGAGACAAGCCAAGGAACACCAGGGGTTGTGGGACATCACCAGCCGCTAGAAAGATCTAATGAATAATTCTTCGCTGGAGTCTTTAAGGGAAGCATGACCACACTGACCATCGATTTTGGCTTTTTAGTCTCCAGAATTGCGAGAGGATAAATTTCTATTGTTTTTAGGGACCTTTGCAGTGATTTGTTTTTACAGTCCTAGAAAACAGATACACAGCCCTAATGACAAGAATAAACTTTTTTGATAGCAGTGAGAAATAGTTCTGGGTTGACCTCCTACTGGCACACTGCTTTACAAATCCATTTCTACTCAATCATTGTGGAAGGATAATTCTGCCAAGAATTTGTTCCCCTGCTTATTTCCCTGACTGCCTTTCTGCAGAGGAGGGTGTAGAACTGTATAAATTGACAGTCAAGTGGCCTTCCCTTTCCCAGTTCAGACTGGACCCAGAAATGAGGATCTCCAAGAATATAATTATCCTCTGCTCTTGCCCTAAATCTATCACACCGCAAGAAGTCTATACCTGGCATAGCTAGAACTGAATTTTTCTTTTCATATTTTGCTTCCATCAGTTCCACAGTTAGTAGTTAGTAGTACCTGGAGAAAGTTGTATAGAGACAGATCTTCATGGCAGAAGCTATAGCATTCAGTAGGGGAACACAGCCAAATTCAAACTTTGGTTTCTCAGAGAGGGAGATGAAGATAAACATATCTTGAATCTATTATCCCCCACCCTATACTCTCATACCTGTGCTTCCCATCATCTAGATCTATCTAGAATTGAGAGAATACACCAAAGTAGTCCATAAAAGCAGACTGCTAAGGGGCACATGGCAGAACAGAAAATATTGGATTTGTGGATCTAGAAGTGCAAATTGAGATGCCCAGATCAGTGGCAAAATAATGTAGGACATAATAGATATAAACAGGAAAGGTTAAGAGAGAAGTTCATCTTCAATTGTATCTATGATTTTAAGTGAAGGAAATCAGATGATGAATTGCAGATTAAAAGTTTTAGGCAAATTCTCCAAAATACACTAAAACAATCATATAATATTGTAATTGACTGGCATACCAAGATGTGAGGTTATACCCCACCTATATAGGTCCTCTGCTGTGGCCCTGAGAAAGTTGATTTCCAAGTGTTAATCCTGCTTTCTATCAATAGTCTTAAGACCAATCTGCATCTGAGAAACTACTAAATTCTGCATTGCTTGAAATTAAATGCAAAGGATGGGTGGGCGGTTTGGAGAACAAAAATGAACAACCAGCCAGGCTGGTATGATTGATTGTACTTTTGTACACATCAGGAAGATCAATCTACTCTCCTTGAAAAATACTTTTTTAAAGTTCAAATGACTTTGAAGCTAATCCAATAAACTATAGACCCTCACTGAGTCCAGTTGAGATGAGTGATACAGTCTACTGTATTAGCTTTTGTGAGACAGTCATCTTTCTGAAATAGTCTGAGTAAGCAAGGAACCACTTGAAATTCCATCAGAGAGGTTTGTTGTCATCGTCATTGTTTTGATTTGTTTGTTTAAACTATTCCTTCAAAAGCACATAGAGTTTCCTAGTCTTAAGTATCTGATTAATTATCTCCACATTTTTTGTCATTTTAAGCTGAGAGATCTTCTCTTTGATACTCTGGCTTCGTGATTCACTGTGTGCGGAGTATACTTATTAAAACAGTACGTTTGAGTGTACCAAGAATGACTTTAAATTATACATTAAAACAGAAAAAAATTACATTATAAATCAGTAGCAATTAACCAGCTAATTTTAAAGAATCAGAGATTTTAAAAAGAAGCATATCTGGGTGTGGTGGCGCATGCCTGTAATTCTAATGTTTCAAGAGGCAGAGGCAGAAGAATTGCAAGTTTGAGGCCAGCCTCAGTAATTTAGTGTGGCCCTAAGGCAATTCAGTGAGACTCTGTCTCAAAATAAAAAATTAAAAGGTCTGGGAATATGGGTCAGTGATTAATCACCCCTGTGTTCAATCCCCAACACCACACACACACAAATTAAATAAATAAGTAAAAATAAAAGTAAAAATTTAAAAAGCAGCACGGTAAAATCAGGATGAGAAAAAAGGGCAAGTAAATAGATCTGAGAAGATTCACCTACTTTTCTCACTCAAATTTTGGTCTTTAATCTTGAGAAAGTTGTTTATTTTACTTTTCAAAGGTAGTTATTCAAATGCCACCTGAGTTATGAAATTACACCTATTCTTATACTGAGAAAATACTCTTTACAAGAATGCATAATTTTACTATGCAAGTTTTCTTTTCTCATGAAAGTGTCCCCACAACTACATCTACAGATGTGTTTAGGTATTTAAAACATTGTGAACCTAAAGCTAGCCTGGGCTGTTGCTCAGTGGAAGAATACTTGCTTAGCATGTACAAGGCCCTAAGCTCAATCCAGAACCATGCACACCTGTGTACACACACATCACCCCCGAGACACATAATCAAAAGCTAGATTATTGTCAATCATGTGAAATATGAATTCGTCTAGCACTATTTTGATCCCATTTATATAAGAATAATATCAAATTTGAATGTGTTTTAACTGCTGCTTGGGAAATAATTCTGACCGCAAAACTTTGAAAGCAATTTTGATAGAATGCTTTTAATAGCAAAACTGTTGTTTTTTTAACAAGAACACTTTAATAAAATTACCTGTTCAAGAGTTTATGTTCTGTCAATTTTTTTAATGTTCTTTTTATTGTAAACAAATGGGATACATGTTGTTTCTCTGTACATGGCGTAAAGACATACCATTTGTGTAATCATAAATTTACATGGGGTAATGTTGTTTGATTCATTCTGTTATTTTTCCCTTCCCCCCACCCCTCCCGCCCCTCTTTTCCCTCTACACAGTTCTTCCTCCATTCTTGACCCCTCCCTAACCCTAACTCTAACCCTAACACTAACCCCTACCAATCCCCATTATGTGTCATCATCCACTTATCAGCGAGATCATTCGTCCTTTCGTTTTTTGAGATTGGCTTATCTCACTTAGCATGATACTCTCCAATTTCATCCATTTGCCTGCAAATGCCATAATTTTATCATTCTTTATGGCTGAGTAATATTCCATTGTATATATATACCACAGTTTCTTTATCCACTGATCAATTGAAGGGCATCTGGTTCCACAAGCTGGCTATTGTAAATTGAGCAGCTATGAACATTGATGTGGCTGTATCTCTGTAGTATGCTGATTTTAAGTCCTTTGGGTATAGGCCAAGGAGTGGGATAGCTGGGTCAAATGGTGGTTCCATTCCAAGTTTTCTAAGGAATCTCCACACTGCTTTCTAGAGTGGCTGCACTAATTTGCAGCACCACCAGCAATGTATGAGTGTACCTTTCTCCCCACATCCTCGCCAACACCTGTTGTTGCTTGTATTCTTGATAATCGCCATTCTAATTGGGGTGAGATGGAATCTTAGGGTGGTTTTGATTTGCATTTCTCTTATTACTAGAGATGTTGAACATTTTTCCATATGTTTGTTGATTGCTTGTAGATCTTCTGTGAAGTGTCTGTTCATTTCCTTAGCCCATTTGTCGATTGGATTATTTGCATTCTTGGTGTAGAGTTTTTTGAGTTCTTTATAGATTCTGGAGATTAGTCCTCTATTTGAAGTATGATTGGCAAAGATTTTCTCCCACTCTGTAGGCTCTTTCTTCACATTGCTGATAGTTTCCTTTGCTGAGAGAAAGCTTTTTAGTTTGAATCTATCCCAGTTATTGATTCTTGCTTTTATTTCTTGTGCTATGGGAATCCTGTTGAGGAAGTCTGGTCCTAAGCCGACATGTTGAAGCTCTGGATCTACTTTTTCTTCTATAAGATGCAGGGTCTCTGATCTGATTCCAAGGTCCTTGATCCATTTTGAGTTGAGTTTTGTGCACGGCGAGAGATATGGGTTTAGTTTCATTCTGTTGCATATGGATTTCCAATTCTCCCAGCACCATTGGTTCTCCATTGCATATTTTTGGCCCCTTTGTCTAGTATGAGAAAATTGTATTTATTTGGGTTTGTGTCTGTGTCCTCTATTCTGTACCATTGATTTATCTTTCTATTTTGGTACCAATACAATACCGTTTTTGTTACTATTGCTTTGTAGTACAGTTGAAGATCTGGTATTGCAATACCCCCTGCTTCACTCTTTCTGCTAAGGATTGCTTTAGCTAGTCTGGATTTCTTATTCTTCCAGATGAATTTCATAATTGGTTGCTCTATTTCTGTAAGGTACATCATTGGGATTTTAATTGGAATTGCATTGAATCTGTATAGCACATTTGGTAGTATGGCCATTTTGACAATAATAATTCTTCCTATCCAAGAACATGGGAGATCTTTCCATCTTCTAAGGTTTTCTTTAATTTATTTCTTTAGTGTTCTGTAGTTCTCATTGTAGAGTTCTTTCATCTCTTTTGTGAGATTGATTCCCAAGTATTGTATTTTTTTGAGGCTATTGTGAATGGGGGTAGTTTTCCTAACTTCTCTTTCTGAAGATTCATCACTTATGTATAAAAATGCATTGGATTTATGAGCATTGATCCTGTAACCTACTATTTTACTGAATTTACTTATGAGTTCTAAAAGTTTTCTGATGGAATTTCCTGGTTCCTCTAAGTATATAATATTATCATCAGCAAATAGGGATAGTTTATTCAAGTAATGAAATAGAAGAAGTCATCAAAAGCCTACCAACAAAGAAAAGTTAAGGACCAGATGGGTTCTCAGCCGAGTTCTACAAAACCTTTAAAGAAGAGCTCATTCCAATACTTCTCAAAATATTCCATGAAATAGAAGAGGAGTGAACCCTCCCAAACTCATTCTATGAAGCCAATATTACCCTGACACCTAAACCAGACAGAGACACATCGAGGAAAGAAAATTTCAGACCAATATCCTTAATGAACATCAACGCAAAAATTCTCAACAATTTTTTAGCAATTCGCATGCTAAAACATATTAAAAAGATAGTGCACCATGATCAAGTTGCTTTCATCCCAGGGATGCAAGGTTGGTTCAACATCAGGAAATCAATAAATGTAATTCACCATATCAATAGACTTAAAGTCAAGAATCACATGATTATTTCAATAGATGCAGAAAAAGCATTTGATAAAATACAGAACCCCTTCATGCTCAAAACAGTAGAAAAAATAGGGACAGTGGGAACATTCCTTAACATTGTAAAGGCCATCTATGTTAAACCCATGACCAATATCATTCTAAATGGTGAAAAATTGAAAGCATTTCCCCTAAAACCTGGAACAAAGCAGGGATGGCCTCTTTCACCACTTCTATTCAATATTGTCCTTGAAACTCTAGCCAGAGCAATTAGACAGATCAAAGAAATTAAAGGGATACGAATAGGAAAAGAAGAACTCAAACTGTTTGTTCTGTCATTCTTTTAGTTATTTATTCCACAGATACTTATTGAGTGATAAAACATAAATCAAGATAGAGATAATGTCTCTGTTCAGGGAGCTTTAGCCTGGTAATCAGGCATATTATGAGTGCATTTTTATTAAAACAGTTCCAGTAGAAAGAGTTAAGTTCAGAATTTGTGTGACCGGTTAGTATTTATTGAGATTCCAATTCTTATCTCCATCTTTAGTCATGACCAGAAACAAGCAACCTAAATATGCAGAATTTGGTCAAAAAGATCCAAAGACTTGGCACAAAAATTAGTAGTTCTGTACCCCAGAGAGCATGAAGATGTTCTCCACTGGCAAAATAAAACAGAAATAAGATTTTTAACTTCTCTGCTCTGAGAGTCATAAGATTTTAAATCCTCTTAGCTCTTTGAGAGTGGAAGAGTTCCACACTTCTTTTATAGTCTTACTAGTGCTGTATGAACAGATCTGGCTTAACTTCCAGAATCACCACTTTCCTTGAGGAAACTAATTTCTCTGCCCTTGGTCCCCTCACCAGTAGAGTAGATATAATTTTGCCTATTTCAAGAGGTTGACAATAGGAACTGAAAATAATGTATGCAAAGTCTTCAAGAAGAATGTGTCTGGATACCAAAAAGAAAGGGGGCAGGCAGGCATGTTTTGAGTGGTAACAGTAAGAGTCCCAGCAATAATAGTTTTAGTTCTGAACCAGTGGTAAAGTAACTTTACAAGTACAGAAAATGGGGGTAAGGCAGTTAAGCAAATAATGGCAGAGGTCAGCTTTCCACGTGACACTCTTGAATCTGACTTAGTTCTCTTCCTATAATATCATGTGACTTTATTTCTCTAAAATGATAACTGTTTTTAGAAATGAAGTTTTGATTTTTTTTGTTTGTTTGTTTGTTTTGTTATGTTTTTTTAAGTACTGGGGATTGAACCCAGGGCCTCACTCATGCTAGGCAAGTGCTCCACCATTGAGCTACAGCCCTTAGAAATGTAATTTTTTGATAAACATTACATTACTATCAAACAGAAAAGCATTCAATGATTTTAACCATCTTTTTAAACAATTCCACATGCCTGGAACAGTCAAGTAGGCATCAGACAGGAAAAGAAATGGAGCAAAACGTCAACTACAAACAATCAATCTATTATTTATGTAATAAGCAGCATTACCAATCATTAAAATTAAAAAAAAAAAAAAAGAAATGGGTCTCTCAAAACAGTCTTTAACGTTTTTTTTTTGTTTTTTTTTTTCTTTTAAAGGGAAAGAGAAAAAACTTGAGCAGGTCATTCTAAACTATGGAACTTATGCTCTCCACCGTATAATGAGACTACAGCATTATTGAAGGGAAAACAGTTTTATTTTAGCAGTGTCATTATATTGCATTTACTAGTTTGCAGCACTCAGTAAGAAAATGACTAGCAATATCCATACTAAGTATCCTTAAAATGTATTTAATTTCCATTAAACAAAGAACACTATAGCAAGTGCTTAGAAACCTCTCTTTCTCTGATGTTTTTTCCTTTCCCTTCCTATAGCCATCACCTGAGTTCCACAGCCCTCATTATCTTGCATTCCTCTTGTTAAAATAACCTGCTATCTCCTCTCTTCCCCCTCACTGATTTCCCTTTCCAGTCCACCTCCACACTCTCCCTGCAGGAAAGTTGGCTTAAAGCACCCATCTGATTATGCCTCAGTGCCATGATAGGTTGCAGGACTTCCCCAATCACCCAACACCATAGTCCAGTCTTCAAGGTGTACTGCATCAGTACCAACCCAGTGACACTAATTCCTAAACAGTTTACATATACCCAATTGACACCCAAAGAGATCTATTATTTCTTAAACATTACTGAATGTTCTCCTTTCCAAAACATTTTCGTGTGGACACCTCAACACTTTCCACGCTAGGCTTATTTCCAAAATTAGAAATCCTACACAACTCATTAGCATGTTTACCTAGGCTCTTAAGTTGTTGATAGTGTATCTTTAAATAAATTACAGGGCATCAATATGACAAAGCGTCATTCAATTTTTCAAAATAATCCAGAAATAGTTCACAATATTTTAAACACTAATACATTTTTTAAAAATGATTTTTTAAATTATACACATAATTTGCCATCATACAAAAATATATTTTCTGTGCATACATAAGTGAAAGAAAAATTAATCTGAAATGAATATGTGTAAATGTTAATAGTGAGCTTTTCTAAGTGAGGAAATTATAAAATAAATTTTTGTTATGTTCAGGGTATAGGTGATTGTTCTTTTTACCCAAATTTTCTAAACAAAACATTATCATTTTTTTTAACTATGCTTACCTGTTAATTCTGCCCCAAATATTTCTTCCTTCATAAAGCCGTTGGCCATGGCCCAACTAGGTTACATTTTTGAGCAATCAAGATATTATGAGTCTCTTTTAAGACATTCCCTTGCATACAGGCATGCATTAATAGGTCATCTCATAAAACTTTGCTTAGAAGTCAAAATTCTTTCTTAATTCCCTCATCTAACCACCATCCCCATACCATATTACTATTAAGGTGAGAATTTAATTTTAAACCCTTTAATTTTCTTATACACAAGGATAGTTTCCTGCTGTTTTTCCCCACTATAGTAGTTATAACTTAGAAACTAATCATAAAGCTATGAAAATAATTACCACTAATGAAAAATTTTCAGTTCATAAGATAAAGTCATATTTGAGTCAAATAAATAAATAAAAAAAGGTCTTGGGTTCCTGTTATCTACTATTATGCAATTGTTTCTCAGTTATCCCCTTTGATACTTAAAATTATCAATTAGTAGTTCTCTAACATTAGAAAATAATAATATCTTTACTTCATAGTCATGTAAAGAATCTGAAAATAGGAGGCAGTGAAATGTTTTAAGCCATCTAATTCTAGTATGCCTTTCCTCAGAGTAAAAACTTATTTCAGGACCACAAATTAGTCTACTCGGTAAATCTTTAATTCTCTATTTAGGTCAGCAGCAGGCAAACGACTTTACTCAGGACTCACATGGCCTAATACTTTCAGCTGGAATACTTATTTTGGAGAAAACTACTATATTTATCACAAAATAATGTCTCCAATCTGTAATTCTGGTTTGTTGTCCTTATTTTCATGAGTTCTACTGCCATATGATGTGAGTGCCAATTCTTTATTCTAGAACTGAGAATTTCAGGAAGCTCTAGATCTGCATTAGAAGAGAAACAGAAAATCTGAGATTACGCCCCAAGTTCCTTTTTCTTGGTACAAAGTAGCAAAGGAGGGGGAAAGGTTTAAAATATTGTGAATCCAACCCAGGAGGAATAAGAAGGGGAAAATACCCTTGAAAGCATTTTCCAGATGTGTATTTTTTTTTTTTTTTGAGGTGCTGGGGATCGAATGCAGGGCCTTGTGCTTGCAAGGCGAGCACTCTACCAACTAAGCTATCTCCCCAGTCCCAGATGTGTATTTTTTAAAACAATGTCTCAGGTAACAATCAACAATTTAAGGAAGAGTTTTGTGAATTTAGTCAGAAAAAAAGAATCTTGATTTCTCCCTTTGGGATATGACATTTTACAAATTAATTTAGAATCCTTTAAAACCAATAGAGCTAAGAGGAAATTGAGAACACTTGTACTAATCACTTGCAACTTCAATGTAGAAGGTCATATATCAAAAAGTTTACTACAATCAAAAAATTCAATTACTAAGGACTCCTAATTGGCTTTACTTAAAATAGCACAGAACTGCAATGTCTTCCATTCCAAAGAAAAAAAATCATATTTCCCCAAATACTGTGAAGGATGTGTTCAATACACGTCTTCTCTCTAAACATAAATTCCCAACATCTGTAGAACTCAGGAGCCCACAGTCTATAAATAGTCAAATATTTAAGCAAGAGTCTTAAATTTATTGATATCAGCAAGTTTACTCAGCTGTCTCTGTACTTGGATGTCCTGTGTTTTTGTATGAATTTTAGAACAGGAGAAAGGATGCTGCTTCAAAAAAGCTATGAAGATTAATTCGATTTTTTCTTTCTCCTCTTTTTTAATTGATAGGAGGAAAAATTTTCAGTGTTCTATAACACAGTAGGGTGACTGTAGCTAACAATAATTTACTATACATTTAAATATAACTAGGGAAAAGGATTTTGAATTTTCCAGTACAAAGAAATAATTTTTCTTCCTCTTAATAAACAATTTAATTATGAACTGACATTTAACAATAATGAATAAGTTGCACCCACCATACTATGGAGATTACATTGTAGATTTAGATGAGTTTTCTGACTCTAGGGAGAGATGGGAAAAACAATAAAATCTCTAACTGTCCTGCATGGAAAAGTGATTCCTGAACTTAACATTAGAGGTGAGGAATGAATCCATTCCAATCTTTAAGTCATATTCTGGATCATGTGATTCTTCAATGATGATAATGCCAACAAGTTATTGCTTCTTTTAAAGCTCCTCCTCTTGACCTTGAACAATGTCTTTATTTCCTATTCAATACTCACCCTCCACTCTTCCTTTCTAATAGAAGCCTAATTTTGTTTAGGATGACAGTGACTATATACCTCAAATTCCCAGATGCCCCAGAAACCAGAAATACATAGTTTTGCCAGTGACATATATGCAGAAGTCTGCTAGGGAGTCCTAGAAATGTCTGTCCATTTGTTTACTCATTCATTCACTCATTTTAATATGGTGTTTCTCCTTCCCCCTTATTATTTCTCCTTTCTGTCTGGTACATGGACGTGAGGTTGGAGTTGAAACCTACAGACAATAAGTTTGATAAAAGCCATATTCTTATTCAACTTAATCAAGACTTCAGTCTTACTTATTGAATGAAAGGGAAAATATATTTCATTGGTTCAGCAACTAAAATTAAATTTCTCTTTTCATGTAGCCTAATACCATTTCCAACTGGCAAATGATAAGAAATCATCTCTCCCTTCAGAGAGTAGAACCAGGAATAAAAATTTTTCAAGTTCTTCTGATGAAATGGCTGGATTTTCAAGTCATCAGCTACAGTGAACATCTGTAATAAACAAGGTCTGCTCAGTCAGAAAATTGATGCAATCAGCATATAATTATCTCACTCTGAAATATTCATAGACAGCCAGAATGCAAAGGCAGAAACCAAAACAAGTAATGAAAGCAACTCAGGGGAAAAAGAGTCAGTGCAAGGAGCAAAGAAAATAAACTTTTAAAATATATTTGATATAGAGAGCTTAGAATAAAATATTTTAAAAAGTCACAAAAATGGAATAAGTACAAGAAACCACTGTAAAACGGGTAATAGAGTAAAAAAGAACACTGGAAAGTGAAAAAAAAAGTTAATAGATATAAAAAAGGAATTCATTAAAATGGAAGAGCACAACTACATATGAAAGGCTCTTACTGAAAGAAATGTAAAAACAGTGACAGAAAATAGGAGAGAAACAATCATGAAATTACAAGATAATTCAAAGAATATCCAATTATCAGAAGTTGCATTAAAAAAAATCAGAATCAGTGGAGAAGAAACACATTTCAAAGAAATAAAGCAAAAGGTGTCCCCAGACTTAAAGTCTTAGGTTTTCGGACTGAAAGCCAGTCAAGGTACAAAACTGTAAAAGGAAAGAAACCCACAGTGAGGTACATCATTTAAAATTTCAGAACACAGGGATAAAGGTAAGATGCTAAACAGCTTACAGATTGGGTTAAAATCATGACACTAGACTTTTATACAAGATACAGAAATTTTGAAAAAGTTGAATCTTTAAAATTTTAAAGAAATCTCCAATTTAGAATTTTAACACCAACTATAGGTCATCTGTGTGGGAGAAAATGTAAAAATAAAAGCAAGAACAAAAAAAAAAACATAAAATGAGAATGAAAAATTTTGTAAATTACCTCTTCCTTTCTTAAAATGTAAGAAAATACTCCACTAACTGGAGGGCGTAACAAGGAAGAAGAGTTCGTTGGATGCAACTCAACAGAGGCTCAAAGGTCATTCTGAGTCCCAGAAGGAGGCTTATCCAGTTGACCTGGAGAACAACCTGTCACTCACTTCAAGGGAAGAGGGTTAAGGAGGGATTCTGAAAGGTGGAAAATGGATTTAAAGGATTTTAAAATGTGTCTGTCTATACCAAATTATGGTTTGAGAATGAGATTGGGAAACCTTGTGTACATAGAAATTGTAACAAATGAGAAAGAAAGATGCTCTTATTAGCTCCAAGGAAAATAAACAACAAAATAAATGCAAACATTGTGTGCTATGTGTAAGTGCTTTGCTCAATATTACAGCATTGCAAGAACTTTAGCTCGTGAATGTTGAATGAAAACATGGTGGGAGACACAGGCATAGAACAAAGAGCATGATTAGAGCATGTGATCTTCATATTCCATACCAGGAAGAAAATATGCAATATCTGGAATAAAAAAATAAAGAAATATGAGCTGGAGTAGATATATATAAAAATATGCACTAGAAGAAATAGTATAAAGTTTCAAAGAAGTTGTTTCTGGGAGGAGGAGAATTCACAGATGTTTTAGGATATTACACGTAGCTGTCTTTTGGTTTTCATCTTATTTGTGTGTTTTCTTTGTGACAGAAGATTCATAAACTTTGAGGTACAGTTTTATTTTGTAAAGTTTTATCTACTATTTTAATAAAAGGAAGTATTACATAAAATATTTGACTTTGTATTTACGTTTTGAAAATTGATTTTGTGGTATTGTTTCATTTTGCAGAACTTTAAAGAGATCAAGCATATTAGCTATTTTTTCTAGTTTTTTTTTTTAACTTCTGTGGATATGTAAAGAATGATTTCTACACTTTTATAATTTGTTATTTTCCCTCTTAGGTCTTTGTCAAAATCTTGGTTCTATGACTTTCACTTATTCACTCATTCAGTCATTTAGTCTATTTATTTAGTCAGCTGCTAGTCTACTTATCAAGGACATATCAGGGGACATATATACAAAACTCTGGTGAAAACAAGTTTGTATATTCGGTGTGTTGGGATAGAATGATGATAGAATATCGGATGAGTCACTTTACCTATTTGACCCTTAACTTCCTCATCTGAAAAATGGGCAAAGTATTATCTCCCATTATTTAAAACTTAGTTCTGAGGACTGGTGCAGATTAACTTTTTTTTCTGGTAGACAAAGCATATCACAAAGCAGAACTTTAGTATACCAAGAATTCATTTCACAATCACTGCTAGCACTCACTATTAGGATGAGGACATCAATACCACAAAGTAACCACCGCATTCCTCTTTAGCATTAAAAGGCAGATTGTCTGTAGTCACTTGCTTTGTCTAAGTATTTCATGGGTTTTTTGATGGTGCATTAGCAGAAGATGCACTCCACTTGTATTCCATTATTTCCTCTGCCTATGCAAAAAACAAAAATCAAATGAAACTATTACAAATCAAAATGCCCTCAACTGCTTATGAAGCAAAGAATGATTCTGCTAAACACAGATACTACATAATGCACCCTATTCTCTGCCCATGATATTGGATACAGACACTGTTTTGTAAATCTGCATACAAGTCTATTTTTACACTTATAGGAAGGTCAAGAAGAGTAAGAATATAGCATCGTATTTATTAAACAATATAATGGAAACAAAAACATTTTAGGCATTTTGCAAAATACAAAGTGATTACCTGGTAACTCTACTGACTGGTTTTATCACCATCACTTCCTGTCTTGGTAACAGAAGTCTCCAAATGGTGTTTAGTGCTCCTTCCTTCCTCCTTCTTTCATGAAGAAATGAGCATGAGCAATGCATTGAAAATACAAGCCATCTCATGACTCCCCTCTACCCCAGACTTTCACTGTTTTTTCCCAAAAACATATTCTTTGCAACAACATACAGGAAGTATTTGTTAAATGAAAAAACTCAAGCTAACAATCACGAGTGAAACTTGGGTCACCCAAGTCTTGCAACTCATCAGGTATTAAAATTGTCATAATTAACAATTAGAACATTGGAAAAAATTACACTACTGGGATCCAGGACATGTGGTATAAATATGAACTCTCTGGAAAGTTGGAATTTAGGGGTCCTAGTGGTTTGTGTTCCTTATGTAGTAGAACTGGAGATTTCAATACCCTGGTAATTATGTTATCTAATTAAACACAGAAAAATAAAACAACACACAAGCTTGTATACTCCAAGCTCATAGCTATCATCTCCTTGATTTTATAAAATGTAGTTAATAATTTCTGGAATAGCTTAAACTATTTTAACACAAACTAGTTACTTCCATTGATGTAGTCACTGATGCAGAGACGCAGAGGAGACACTCAGAGGACTGATTTAATTCCAGTGTCAGATTAGGAACAGTGATAGTTTCACTGTGAAAGTAGTGGACAAACTTGACCTCAAGTCATACCTGAAATTTGGAATCCAATAAACTGTGAACTGATTAAGTGGCATCTTGGCACTTATTCATAGATGGCACATGTTCAATGAATATTCACAGTAGTCTTTCAGACTGAATTCACATATGGTTCAACAGGTGGAGATTTCATGCTGCAGAGCATCAGGATAGTGTGGGATTTCTCTGATTGCTTTCTGATGATTTGGAAATTGATAATTCATGCATATATAACAACTTCCTATCAATCTAAATATTGGATGAAGTGGAACACCCTGGCATTGCCAACTGAATTAATTGCACCTAATAAATGAAATGCGCAAATATCTATGAGATTTTCATTACGGGCTGCAATCTTTCTGCAGATTCCTTGGCAATAGAAGAAGAGACAAAATGCTATTATGGAGAGGCTTTCATGCTGCTCCCAACACTCTCGCCAGCAATCCTTCATTTCTATACCATTATATATTGTTTGTTCAGATAATTTCTATTGTAGATTGGTTGATTCCAGCTGACAGATGCTGTTATCAAAAAAACATGAAACACTTCAAAGATTTTTTCTTAGTATCAGAGAAGTTTTCATAAGTAAAAGACCTTAGTTTAGTAAAACTTAGCATGTGTTTCCCAAATTTCATTTACTCACATAATCACTTTTAATAGTTCTACCAAATCTATTTTACTTATGCTATTATGTTAGTTTTATTAAAGGAATTCATTAATCTTAAATATAATATTTGTTAAAGTTGGATATCACTACCAAATTGTAAATAGGCATAATTTATTATACAAAAGTAACATAAATATGAATATGATGAAGTGATATTTTTCCAATTTTAGGCCTGAGTTCAGAACTATACTCTCTCTAGGAAAAGAATGTTATACTATGTTTTTCTAAATTGTCAAAGACTGGCATAAAAAGAATACTATCTCCTTTCTAAAATCCAAGTATTGAACTAGGAATAGAAAGAATCTAAATACCTTTTTATTGATATAATATTAGAAATGATTGTTTATGTACCATCCAAGAGCCTCATGATGCTTTTCTCAAATTTTAGGAAATCATATTTTAAAGAAATGACTTTCATTTACTTATTTAACTACAACTCACTGTTCATACATTGAAATAACCCACTCATATACACCTTAAATGAAAGGTTTATGAAACAATATTTACTTTAATCTGTAAGTCATCCTGAAATTGTTTCTTTCTTGAAAAATGCTGATCAGGACCCATGTAAATTATTTGCCAAATCAATCCTGGCATATCACCAACAGTTTGTAAAATATCAACTTGGAACAACACAATAAAGTGTTGTCTCTATTTTAATATTTGGGATGTTAAAATAAGCCTGTTTGACCCAACGGACATGTGAATTAGCAATCTTATGAGAAAATGAAGAGCTACATTAACTTTATTTTTATTTAATTGTGGTAAGAATACATGACCCAAGATGTAAACATTTTAAAAAAAATCTAAGTTCACAGTACATTATTGTTGGTTGTAGGTTTAATGTTACACAACAGATCTCTAGAGCTTGTACATCTTTGTAGTTAAAATTTCATGACTGTTGATTAGCACTCCGCATATCCCTTGCCCCTCTTTTGGTAACTGTTATTCTATTCCTACATTCTATGAATTTGACTATTTTAGATACTTCATATAAGTGGAATCATGGAGCTTTTGTCTTCCTGGGACTGGCTTGTTTTACTTAGTAAAACATCCTCTATATTCAGTCCTATATTACAGAATCTCCTTTTTTAAAGACTGCATAGTATTTCACTGTATCACACTGACTTTAGAAATGTTCACATTATGCTTTTTATAATCCCTGTCCTGGTCTTCAAGGTAAGAAACTAGCAGATTTCTCTTCAGATCCATTGTACCAAGTTCACCCATAGAACATTTTAAAATCATGAGACATTGATAAAGTTAATAAATCAATTCTGTGGGTAGTGTATGTGTTTATGTGCATGAAAAACTCTGGATTAAATAAAATATAATCTTTAAATATATTTCAAAAATTGATATTTTTGTTGCAAGACTTCTCAGAATACTTCAAATGCTGATGAGAACTTTTATTATTTCATGGGGTATGTATAACATTCAGTAAAATAAGAAAATATTTTAAGCATCAAATATTCTCTGGGTCAATCATATTAGAAGTCATACATTTCTCTCAATGTGCACTGGCAAATTATGTTGTTGGTTTTGCCATGTTTCCTATTCCTCCATGCCTCTATGATATCCTCTGCTTTGGCTAATCACTCTTGAACATAACATAAATTTTCATCTTCATTCTTCACTCACAGTATTTACTTACTGCTAACTCATATTCAACTGTGAAAACACATCATCCTGCAAACAAATTTTTGCACACAAAACAACCAAAAAATGCATACAATCCAAAATTCTATCAACTAGCGAATGGTCAAACAAAATATGGTATATAATGGAGTTTAAAAAATGGAATTATTCATTGCCATTATTCTATGAATGGATTACAAATGTAAAGAGAAAGGACACATATTGTATAAATGCATTTGTATGAAATGACCTAAACAGAAAAATCTGTCAAGACAGGAAGGAAATTAGTGGTTTCCTGGAGCTGAGTGTGGGAATGGAGATGAACTGTAAATGAGAACAATTAAGATCAAAAACTGTGGATATAATGACAGTGCTACTTGAAAATATACTAAAATTCATTGAATCAAAAATTTAAAATGGTGAATTTTGTAGAAAATTAATAATTCTTAGTAAAATCCTTTAAAAATTCTAGTTGGGGACCTAATTATCTATCTATTAACCTATTCTTCCTTTCCTTGATTTTTTTCTCTCATGTATTAATCTGAAGGTGACCTTTCCCTTTCTTGGAAAATCATGCCACTTTGTTTTTATGTATCTTTGAAATTTTCATATGTCATTGCACACTTTCTTGTTAATATTTAATTGAGTATTTGTCTAGTATCTTTACTAGATTGCAAGCTTTTGAAGAAATAAACTACTCATCAATTCAAAGAATAATAATAGAAACAACAAAAGATAGCAATAATAGAAGCTGAGGAATTACCACAAGTCCTTAATTTCCTTTTTTATCAGACATAAAATCATAAAGGCAAGTGTACTATGATGTTAGGAAGCAGCTGATGAGCCAAGTGTCTGTCACAGGAAAACAATGTTAAGAAACTATAATCTTAAAAGTAAGGATAGAAATAAAAAACAAAGCAAGACATGTCTGTAACCTAGCACTGCATGAAGCTGCTAGCTATGTTTGGCACAACTTGTTGAAACAATGCAAAGACAATTCATAGGGAATGACACCAACTCTCAATGGAAATCGCTCACAACTGCACCTGGCTCTGTTCATTCTTCCCCACTTTCCATTTAAATGCAGATACAAAGAGGACTTTCCAAGTCTCTCTCTTATCTTGCCAGACCTCTCCTTCCCCCTTCTTTCTCTCACTTTGCTTATTTTGAATGTTGGCCTCATAACTCTCAGTCTTAGTGTATATCACCAGTAGGCTAGAATATTTGGAGCAAAAACAATGTTTGGTACATACATTCCATGCAGAAAGTGAAATGCTATTCTGGATAGTTGCTTGTGAAAACCACTGTGCCCTGTCACCAGGCATGATTGAGTAGGTAAAAATGAACCTGGCTAGAGTACATTATGGGAGAAAGGCTACACCAAACTGGCTGCATCTTAAGGTACAGAAATGACAGAGATGATAAAGTGGGGGTATTGCTTTGGGATAAAGTAGAAGGCAGTGATCAATCCTTGGAAGTGCTTCCACTGAAAAGGGAATCCTTCACAGAGCAGGACATCATGTATCCTACTTTAAACCACAGCTAAGCACATCTTTAAATCAATTCTCTTCAAGGACAAATTTCCCAGACAATTCCCTAGGGATTCCTAATGCCTTCAGTATCTTCTCTGTAAATTTCTTTCCATTTGCTGGAGAGAAGGGAAGGAAGTTAACATTTGTGACATATGTTTATGCTTCTCATCTGTTATTTCATTTTTACAATGAATGTTTGAATATAAAATATTCTCATTTTGCTGAAAAGACACTGTGAGTTAAAGAAATTAAAAATTAGATTAAAAAAAGAATATAGTAGGATTAACCAAGACTCAGACACTGGTGCCAAATCTGGACCTTTTGGATTCGCTGCTTATGTTCTTTTCATTCTTCCATGCTGCCTGTCACTCAATTCAACACCTCCCAAATGGGAAGTGCAGGAGGTTAGTAGGAGACAAGCATTGTTTAGGGTTAGAAAAAAGTGGGCCCCTTTGTTTATAGTAAGATTCCTCCACAGATTTAGTATGCACAAGTATATTTTGAGTCTCAAAGAGTAGCCTACAGGAATAGTGAGATCAAAATTCCATGACCACAGAGCTCTTAACCATCCAAACCTTGCCTGGTCTTCAAATTATACTTAAAACATTTTAGAAACTCCTGTTGCTTCTGTTTTTATTTTGCAGATTTTACATTGCCTAAAACATTATGAGGTTGCATTAATTTGGGAAATAAAAAATAGTATTTATGTGAATCAAGATAATATGATATGTGTTCCTATCAGAATGTGTTTATAAATACATGGAAAGAAAATAATCACTAATTGAGGTTCTATATCTCTTATAATCATTATGTACAGGCAAAAAGAGAATATATTCATGTAATGGCTTGAGTATTATAATAATAAAGCAATGAACAGAGTTATGTAAGGCTAGCACTGTTCCAAGTACACAATATATATTAACTCATTTAATCTTCTTAACAATCCCTGAAACAGATATTAGTATCTCCATGTGACATATTAGGATCTGGGGCATAGTGAGTTAATTTACTTTGCAAAGGCCTGCTAGTGACTTGCACAAGAAAGAGATGACAGAGCCTGGTACCAACTGGTTTTCTACTAAATTCCATAATGTTTTTTACTCTGATTTAAATCTATTTTGCAGGGGAGTCTCAAAGTCATTTTGGAGAATTTCTATCACCTATGTAAAGATTAACCAGGGCTCCCAGTGTTTTATTTCTCCTTCAACTTTTCATTCCCATTTTCTCCTCCTTTTGTGCCTTTTTTTATTGGGAAATCTGGAAGAAGTCTATATAGTTAATATTGAAAAAATTGTAGAGGAAAAATGCTATGAACTATAATTTAACAATATAGATGTAATATGAATTTACAGATATCTGACTGCCTCCTGGTCATTCATTCATACCTATTTTGGTGATCAACTACTAAGGACTACTGCAGGAAAAATCAGCATGGGTTAGAAATTCTTTCTGCTTGAAATGAACATGCTTGGGGCTTACTGGGGAAGACAGATCTTTGAACACCTGAAGCTGGGTGTGTTCCACCAGTGGCGAGGTTAGTCTGATTTCTGAACAGCTTAACTTCAAGTCTCCTTTGCTATGAAAGACATGTAGACATCTTTCTGGGGACTAGTCAGGTGAGCTTAAACTCAGCACTGGATTACAGCACAGCTACTCCCTGCCAAGTGACAACTATACCTGAGTAACTACTATTTTTCTGCAAAGCTTTAACCATGCACAGATATGTGCTTAGGTTACAGGCAAAACACACACAAAACTTACTGCAAAATGAAAGAGAATCAAGATAGAAGCCACTATTACTATTATTAAAAATAAAAAGGAAGGGAAGTAAATGGACTAACCACTTACCCTGGATTGTGGAAAATACTAATTGATGATTTTTAAAAACAGTAAGACCAAATTCTTACATCATGCTGGCCATAAGCCAGACACTGTAAGATGTTTATATGTTTTAACTTACTTTCTCCTGAAGACATTATGAAAATAATACTATTTTCATCTCCTTTTTACTGCTGAGGAAATGAAGGCACAGAAAAGATAACCAGAGTGCCTGAGATTATAAAGCACTTCAGTCCAGAGTAACTGACAGACCCTTGACTAATGTCAGTTCATCCTCAATCAAATGTCTGATGTTTGCTGCTGAGTGCATTTGATGTTGCACGTGTATTAGCTCCTTGTTCTTCACAATAATGCTATGGGGGAAATCTTGTCTCCATTATTGAAGAAAAGTTAACATCAGGTAACCAGCTATTGACTGAGTATGGATGAAAACACAAGACTATTTGAATTGAAAACCATGTGCTGTCTTTGACACTAATATTTTGGGGCAATTGTTTTGGACCTATGTTCTTTGGAACAGACACAACTTCTTTGGAAGTGCTGGTCATTATCTTATTTAGTTTGAATTCCTAGATCATGTAATAGAACCTACAGTGGAGTGTTTTCCTTACCCAAAATTGTGTCAATTTGAATCCAGATCAACCTAGTCTTCTTTTCTCTCATTATTCAAAAAAAAAATCTACTTAATAAAAAAGGAAAATTATGTAGATGATATTTTGTGGCTGAATTTTCTAAAGTACTTTTGAAAACAAGAGAAAAAAACGTATGAAAAGTACTAGGATCCCTTGCTAGTGAGATGTTTAATGGAATCGCTGCCCTTCTTTCTATTACTCCTTTCCCCTTTTAATCTGTTCCTCACATTAAATAGTTCTTACCTAAGTTTTCACATGAATGGCGCCCAGGCAGATGGAGGGCAAAATGCAGTTAGGGAAAGAAAATGACTGAAATTTAGAAGCAGAGGCTGAGGATTTCTAAGAATAGCAAACTTCAGGTCTGCACCCCACCCTGACCCCACCCTCACACACATCGCACACCCAGTCCAATTTTCCCTTTCAGAGGAAATGAAGCAAAACATGTCAATAAGTCAAATGGTTTGTTCTAAGAGTTGTAAAACTAAAGCTCCTCTGAGAAGGTACACAAAATAAGCTCCTCTTTCAGGTAAGGGAGGCTTACAAGCAAAACATCACCATTTTGAACCCTTGATAACTCCCTTCATACCGAATATTTGCATGGATGGTTCTTCACCAATGAGGCTATACACAGCTTGATTTGAAGGCAGAACAGTCACTTCAAATGTGCATTAGTTCCAAGATATTTCCCCTGAATTCCCTTAATTTTAAGTTTAAAAACAAACACAAAACTCTTCAATTTTAAATAAACTTTCTGGACCAAAAAATGTTTTTCATTTTTAGTTGATCAATTACTATGTTCTAAAAGGCTCTGATTTTTTTACCTCTTGGGGAAAAAATGTGTATTTTATATTGATACTCCATTCCTTTTCAAATTAACCTTTAAAATTTACATAAACCTGTAAAAAAAGGACACGTTCATAGAAGAAACAGAAAAATGTCAGTGTTCAGCTCCTCTACCATATGTGTGTATTTTTTAAATGGAATCAATGTTTTGAACAGTTTTGAAACTCATTCATTTACCTAAAGACATACATTCTGTATGTCTTTTTAACATAGTTGTATAGTTGCCAGTCTTGTGGGACTAACACGGTCAGATGGGAGAATTTATCAACTTACAGATAAGAGAAGGCTCTTGCCTGATCTGAATGGGTTCAAAATCAAGGCATGGCCAAGTGAGATGGCACTGAGCAAGTGAGGAACCAAGCTTGGATGGGGCAGTAGGCTGGGACCTGGAAGAGGCAGCCAGACAACCACATGGGTCCTGTTCCAGTCTTTCCAAGTTAAGATGGGGAATGCATGACCTGGTGAGCAAGAATAAGGCTGAGGAAGAGCATATTCCTGTGCCCTTACCAGTGGCCCAAACTAGGCATTCTAAGCACTTTCTATTAAATATGTGTTCTTCTGAGAAAAATGGTCTACAAAGTAGATCCAGTTCAGGATTTTGTAGATGAAACTGAGGCTCAAAATACCTTGCCTGAGATCATATACCTAGCTATTGCAGGTATTACAGTCAGGACATTTTTCTTGCAAAGGAACAATGTCTTCCCTTTCAGCCCAGAGTCAAGTTTCATTCTTCTTCTAGTACTATTTTTCATAATGTCTCTTTTCTCCCTGTGTGCTTGCAGACATAGGTCAATGCAAACCCATTCCCCAAGGAATTCTCACAAATCTTGGTATGAAAGAACCAGTATTCCTGTGAACCCAGTGTATTCTAACTGGCAGATTTCATGGCTTATGTTCTCAGAGTTTGTACATATGTATGTATGTATGAAATACTTAAGTATGTGTAGGCATGAGTCTAGCACATCGTTATACAAACATGTACCTCTGTACAAGTACACTTGGGTACATGCACATACAAAATTATATACCTCATTGATTTTAAAAACCATTGAACAGACATTTGATGGGAGGATATAGAATCTGACTACAAATACTGAACTTTCCACATGTTAGAAAGGGACTGGTGGTCAAAAGTTGCAGACACAACTTTTACATCTTTCAAGAGAAATATAAATGCATCACTAAAAATATCCAATGAATAATGCCTTAGTTTTGGAAACTCAGATTTTAAGCATGAAATTCCTCTCTATTTTCATTTCACTCCATTTTTGAAAGCCCAGGGCATACACCACTTCCAGGAATTCATCTGTCACTTTCAAAAATGTCTGAGAGTTCAAATTTTTCACTATAAACACATTAATTAGCATTTGTAAACATTTTGCTGAATTAGGAATTTTACTGACTATTTTGATTTATAGTGTACCATTGTGACCTCACCATAGAGAAATATTTTTAGTCACTGGTTTTTGTTTGCTCACATAACCAGGAGACAGCATTTCCAACTATTGATTTCAGGCCTTCTGAGGTTGTATCTCCACTGTCTGAGCAGCAGTGTCTATGTCTGAGCAGCAGTGTCTACTTTAACATATTTTAAAGCTGCACTTAGCAGATTTCCTCTAGTTTGCTCAATATTTTTCCTGTTATCCTGTTTGTTACCCAATTGTGCCCTTAACCTTGAACATGTCTGATGAGAACAATTTTGCAGTAATATACCCAATAAAATTCGTATTTTATCTGATTCAAAGAGAGTCTTCTTTTAAAACTGTGACAACATATCTCAAGTGGACACTCAGCATTGTGTAGCAAACTTCCCACATTTGCTCAATTTACTCCCGGCCCCCCAACCTCTGGTAAGACTATATTTTATTTCTCTTTCCTTAAAGCATTCATTACTTTTCACCTCACCAATGCTTTCCCTCTCAAACTGCTTCATATTAACTAAGAAGAAGTCATAGTATCTCTTAACTTCCCATTATGAATGTACCAATATCTACACCTACATTCTCTAATTTCCTCATCATAGACTACAAAACCAACTCCTCTGCAACCAAAACCAGCCAACAAGGACCTCAACAGTTTAGTACCAAAGATACTGCAACACCTAGAAGAGTACCCAGTAGAAGCTCAGTAAATAGAGGTTCAATGAATGAATGGATGAAGTACCAACATAGACATTTCTAGAGTTCACATCTGTATAGAAAACTCTTACAAAACTCAAATGATAAATAGTAGATCATGCTCATTCTTGACTCATTTCCTCAGTGCCTTTTATATTTTGTCTAACAATTAATGACACATTTATAGACCACATAAATAGAACCAGTCACTGTCCATTCATCTCTATTAATCTTACAGAAGTGAATAACTTAAACAGGTTGAAACAGAGGCTTGAGGAGAGATCAAGTAAG
This sequence comes from Sciurus carolinensis, assembly GCF_902686445.1. Taxonomy (NCBI): domain Eukaryota; kingdom Metazoa; phylum Chordata; class Mammalia; order Rodentia; family Sciuridae; genus Sciurus; species Sciurus carolinensis. The sequence goes on from NW_025920184.1 coordinate 257,137, forward strand.
TTGCTCAAGGGCAAGAGAGAGAGAATTCAAATCCATGTCTGACTGATTACATAGCCCATGCTTTCCACTTGGCTATGCTGCCAGTGACCTCTGAGACACCCTCTCAAGTCCAAGTCCAACTGGACTCATAATCCAATTCTGTAGGGAACACAACTAGACTCCCAGTTCAATCAACAAGACCTGAAAATGTCATGCTGTCAATTAATCCTGTATTTCTCCATCAGGCATGAATTCAGGTGGCCATGGAGATGGAGAGAGAGATATGAAGACTTTATATCCAACAAGATTGGATCTTGCTTTCTGTGTTCCCATGAATTTAAATCAGTCAAGAAATGGCAAGCTCTTTTAAGATCACAACAGGAGCAGATCTTGTTTTTGGGGATCTGGAAAACATGTAATTTGGAGCAATGGGGTTTTTAAGAAAAGAGTTTTAAAAAATCACATATAAAAATTTGGAATGGTCATTAACATTTAAAATGCAAACAGGATGGGGCCCTTATACTAGAAAGGGTCTGTAGCTTAAGCTTAAATTTACTTCAAGGTAATCCTATCTCTGACCATGACCTAGTCCTACCTTGAAGCCAGGTACATGATGGTTGAGAATCTTTGTTTTCTAGATGTTCAGCCTTGATTGAATCCCAGTTTGACTACTTCTAAATATGTGATGCCAGGCAATGACTGGAAATTTATGAACATATATTCATATCCCTTCTCTTTTGCTAAATCTCCAATTACAACTAGTACATAAAAACTGTTGTCCACCTGACTAATACATATGAAGTGCTGATGATAGTGCTCAGCATAAGCTCATCCAAAAGCTCATCAAGGTGTCACTGGTACAGTTACCACTTGATGCCATCTTCTTGACAGCTTTGAGACCTCCCTCCTTGAGGCCCCCTTCTCTATTCATTTGACACCTGCCTAAAGGCCTGAGATCACCTGGCATTTGGGATTTAACTCCATGTGTACACCACTGTAGATCTTAAACAATGAAACCTGGGTTCTAGTTTTGTGATGAACCAAAGCTTAGTTCCTGACCTTCCCCAGTTAGGGGCATCACATTGTGGCAAGCTACCCTGCTTTCCATAGTTTTCATTTGACCTGTACACCAGCAAATCCCCTTCTCCCACTTTCCTGGATATAAGTAATAAAACTAGAAAAGAACAATATAATGGAAAAATGTTCACAATTTATTTTCAGTAAATAAACAGTCGGAGCAGAGTTTCTGTTATTATGGTTAATAAGATTACTGTTATTAAACTTTGCAAATATTAGATAGTATAAATATGTAAATTTTGCACCTCACCCAGAATATAATTATTAGTCTATCACAGATGATGTAATTATGATGGTACCTATGGTACTGAATAGTGTTGATTTTTAACAACTCAATTAACCTTCCTAGGTCTCAACTGACTTTAACAAGAAGGGGTTGATGCTTGCTAGTTCCAAAAATTATGTGTTAGTACAAATACCTGGGTATAAATGTATTATTCTCACCTAAATTTGGAATATATCCAATTTAGATATTTATTGTTGAAGCTAGTGCGTAAGGGAGGAGGAATTACTTAAGGGAAAAGAACAAGGTTTTACTTGTGAAATTTACATTTTTCAAGTACACTATGAAGTTACTCCACTATGCAGATACATAAGGATTATTATTTGACCTTTCAAACTCCCCTCACCAGCAAAGTCATATTAAGACCATTCACATTATTTCTATAGATGCATTTAAGAGTGGGGTTTTTATCCCAGGATATTGAAACTTCCTGGGAAGAAGAAATAAAGACTAGACCTGCTCACTCCATATGGTAGGCAGAAGGGCAGAACTTGGTTAACGAAGAAGAATGGTATTTTAACTTGAGCACAGGTTAAAAATTAGTGATGGGAAGTACTGATAGTTGTTTCAGATAAAGGAGGTCTGAAAAGAGGTAATGAATCCATGTACTGACAGGTGTCTGGGAATTGACTGCATAGAGATCAGAATGAGCAGATATGGTGTGGAGACTGATATCAGGGCCTATTAAAGAGGATGGATTCCTGTACTGTGTAGGCTTCCTATTTTAATTCTCCAGTGGCTTCCCAGAAACCCCAAGCCTTTGCAATGGTCCAGTATGAAGAATTCTTGGCTAACCCTCCATTTTTCCTTCCTCTTTCCTGGCTGGCTCACCCTGCTCCAGCTACACTGGCCTGCCTGTGTTCCTTGGATAGGCCAAGTGAACCTCTAGACAAAGGCTCTTGAACTGAGTATGTCTTTTGCTTGGAATCTGTAATTCCTAGATTCTACTGTCTTACACATTCATTTCTTTCAAGAATTTGCAGATATTTCAGTTCTTCAGAAAGCCTTTTCCTTACCACTCTGTAATAGAACCCTGTTTCTGTTCCCTTAAAATAGTTTGTGTTTGCCTTTATTTAATATTAGATTAGATATTACCATATATTCATTTATCTTTTTGTCTTTCTACCTCAGTAGAATATAAATTTCACAAGGACAAGTACTTTACTACTGTGCTTAGAATAATGTATGGGACATAGGAGAGAAACATTCATTAAATAAATAATAAATAAGTGAATTCTACCAGATCTACTCTGTCTCCTGTAATTTTTTTTATTTATAGTTAGTATCTAAACATGTAGCAAATGAACTTGAAAGAACACAGATTTTGTCAGTTTTGCTTGCAACTGCAACCCTACCATCAAGAACAGTGGCCAGCACCTTGGACTTGCTCAATAAATAACTTGAAATGCTTTTTACCGTGAAATTGTGCCTCTACTCTACTTTCAAAAAAGAAAATAGATGACTGTTCTTTTGTTACAGTTACAAGTAACCACTGGAACCAGTTTTAATCCCAATCCAATTCATCAAAGACAACCTTCCCTTAACAATCCTTCTTCAGAAAGCCTAAAAACTCAACATGACCTCAGCAGCACTTTGTTCTAAATAACTGTATCCTGGGCTTCAAGATGGCGGACTAGATGGCGGGTGCATTTCATATTGCTCCAGGACACAGGATTCAGAAGAGGAGATAGTGAGAGACTTGGGACCAACTCAGGGCTGCCGGGTGAGTCTCTCCTGTTGGGGAGGCGTCCCAGATGGGGCGGTAGCCCCGGAGCAGGGAATTTGTGGGGTAGAGTTGCTCGGCGAGATGCCCCCCCCACCCCACCACCGCTGGAGCGGTGAACGCAGACAAATGGGATCATCGTAGGGGAGGTGGCTCGTGCAGTGCTTGGACTTGGAGCAACCACTGGGGCTCCAGGCTGCTGCCTGAGGAGGAGCTGCATGGCAAGCTGTTTGGACTCAGAGCAATCGCTTCTGAACATGGGGGGTTGCCTGGAGGAAGAGGAGAAGTGCGGTGGGTCGCTTGGTCTAGGAGTGACTACATCAGAGCTACAGGCAGTTGCCAGAGGAGGAGGCGAGTGGTGGGTTGTTTGCTGCTCCTGAACACCGGTGGTCTGCCTGGAGGAGGAGCGTGGTGGGTCACTTGGTCTCCAAGCGACCGCTCCTGAATACCCAGGGGGCTATCCCGAGGAGGAGGAGGAACAGGGCGGGTCACTTGGACTCAGAGTGACTGCCTAGGGCTACGGGCTGTTGGAAGGAGGAGGAGACATGAAGTGAGTTGCTTGGACTCCTAGTGACTGCGTTGGAACAACGGGCGGCTATCCGGAGGCAGAGGTGTGTGGCGGGTCTCTGGGACTTGGAGCTATTGTACGGGGCTCCAGGTGGTGGCTCAGAGGAGGAGCCACATAGCCAGGTGATTAGGTGCAGAACAGGGTCCCAGGACCTAGGCGGCTTCATGCTGGAAGAGTCACACAGAGACACACCTAGGGGCGGAGCGAAGGTTCCAGGACTGCGGGCAGATTCTCTGAGGAGGGGCAGCCTAAGGAGACTTGTCTGCAAAGGGTGAGGCTCCCAGGCCCAGGAGGTAGGTTTGGGCCCCTGGGAAGGTTGCAGAGGAAGACAGCCCAGCCCAGGCGGTAGTTGTAGATTGAGGGGAACCGGCAGGAGGGGAACTGACCAGCGAGACCTCCCCACCGGGTGAGTCTTTCCCGCTGGGTGAGGTTTCCCCACAAGGACAGTAAAACCAGAGACACAGGCACAAACAGGCCTTACCTCAGCCCGCAGCCTAGTTCCCATTTGGATGACCATAGGTCAACAAGTGGAGGCACCTCTGCCCACTATCAGGGAATATACGCCACTGGAGGGTCACCACACCTAGAGAGGCAGCTTCCTTGGGGAGCACCGCATTATCAACTTCCTCCAAGACTGCAGGCTACTGAAGGATAAGAGGGGATATACTAGCAATCTTCAGGGACATTATAAATCAATAGAGGAAATCTGCAATAGCTTAATGACCCACTGATTCCTGAACGACATGAGAAAACAAGGGAAGAAAATGCCCCAAACAAATCTAGATGTTACATCAATAAAATCCAATGACAGCATGGCAGAAGAAATGACAGAAAGGGAGTTCACAATGTACATAATTAAAATGATCAAGGAAGCAAACAATGAGATGAAAGAGCAAATGCAGGCATTGAATGATGACATGAAAGAGCAAATGCAGTCATTGAATGATGACATGAAAGAGCAAATGCAGGCCTTGAATGATAGCACCAATCAACAATTAAAAGAGCAAATACAGGAAGCAAAAGATCATTTCAATAAAGAGTTAGAGATATTGAAAAAACAACAAACAGAAATCCTTGAAATGAAGGAAACAATAAACCAAATTAAGAACTCCATAGAAAGCATAACCAATAGGATAGAACAGCTGGAAGACAGAACTTCAGATATTGAAGACAAAATATTTAACCTCAAAAACAAAGTTGAACAAACAGAGAAGATGGTAAGAAATCATGAACAGAATCTCCAAGAACTATGGGATATCATGAAAAGGCCAAATTTGAGAATTATTGGGATTGAGGAAGGCTTAGAGAAACAAACCAAAGGAATGAACAATCTATTCAATGAAATAATATCAGAAAATTTCCCTAATCTGAAGAATGAAATGGAAAATCAAGTCCAAGAGGCTTATAGGTCTCCAAATACGCACGATTACAACAGACCCACATCAAGGCACATTATAATGAAAATATCTAACATACAAAATAAAGACATAATTTTAAAGGCTGTGAGAGAAAAGAACCAAATGACATTCAGGAGGAAACCAATACGGATATCAGCAGATTTTTCAATCCAGACCCTAAAAGCTAGAAGGGCCTGGAACAACATTTTTCAAGCTCTGAAGGAAAATGGATGCCAACAAAGAATCTTATACCCAGCAAAACTTACCTTCAAATTTGACAATGAAACAAAATCATTCCATGATAAACAAAAGCTAAAAGAATTTACAAAAAGAAAGCCAGCATTACAGAACATTCTCAGCAAAATATTCCATGAGGAAGAGATATAACACAAAGAAGCAAATCAGAGAAGGGAGGAATATCCTAAAGGAACTGTCAAATAAAGGAGTAACCAAGGTGTGTCAAAAATAAATAAATAAATAAAAAAATTTAAAAAATGAACCAAATGACCTGGAATACAAATCATATCTCAATAATAACCCTGAATGTTAATGGCCTGAATTCATCAATCAAAATCATAGACTGGCAGATTGGATTAAAAAGAAAGATCCAACAATATGTTGCCTGCAAGAGACTCACCTCATAGAAAGAGATACACACAGACTAAAGGTGAAAGGATGGGGAAAAACATACCATGCACATGCACTCAGCAAAAAAGCTGGGGTATCCATCCTCATTTCAGATAATGTGGACTTCAAGCCAAAGTTAGTCAGAATGGATAAAGAAGGACATTTCATACTGCTTAAGGGAAGCATAAATCAGCAAGATATAACAATCATAAACATCTATGCCCCAAACAGTGGCTCATCCATGTATGTCAAACAAATCCTTCTTCAATTTTAGAAACCAAATAGACTGTAACACAATAATACTAGGTGATTTTAACACACATCTCTCACCACTGGATAGATCTTCCAAACAAAAATTGAACAAAGAAACCATAGACCTCAAAACACAATCAATAATTTAGACTTAACAGACATTTATAGAATATACCATCCAACCAAGAGCGAATACACTTTCTTCTCAGCAGCACATGGATCCTTCTCTAAAATCGACCATATATTATGACACAAAGCTAATGTTAGCAAATACAAGAAGATAGAGACACTACCTTGTATTCTATCAGATCATAATGGATTGAAGTTAGAAATAAATGAAAGAGTAAAAAACAGAAACTACTCCAACACCTGGAGATTAAACAATATACTATTATATGATGAATGGATAACAGAAGATATTAGGAAGGAAATTAAAAAATTCTTAGAGGTAAATGAGAACAAAGAAACATCATATCAAAATCTCTGGGACACTATGAAAGCAGTACTTAGAGGAAAATTTATTTCATGGAGCGCATTTAATAAAAGAAGTAAAACTCAACAAATAAACGACCTAACACAACAGCTCAAAGCCCTAGAAAAAGAAGAACAGACCAACACCAAAAGTAGTAGAAGACAGGAAATAGTTAAACTCAGAGCTGAAATCAATGAAATTGAAACAAAGAAACAATACAAAAAATTGACAAATTAAATAGTTGGTTCTTCGAAAAAATAAACAAAATTGATAAAACTTTAGCCACACTAACAAAGAGAAGATGAGAGAAAACCCAAATCACTAAAATTCAGAATGAACAAGGAAATATCACAACAGACATGACTGAAATACAAAACATAATTGGAAGCTATTTTGAAAATCTATACTCCAACAAAATAGAAAATTTCGAAGACATCAACAGGTTTCTAGAGACATATGAATTGCCTAAACTGATCGAGGAGGACATACACAATTTAAATAGACCAATTTCAAGTAATGAAATAGAAGAAGTCCTCAAAAGCCTACCAACAAAGAAAAGTCCAGGACCAGATGGCTTCTCAGTTTAGTTCTACAAAACCTTTAAAGAAGAGCTCATTCCAATACTTCTCAAAGTGTTCCATAAAATAGAAGAGGAGGGAACCCTCCCAAACTCACCTAGAAGCCAATATTACCCTGATACTAAAAACAGACAGAGACACATCAAGGAAAGACAATGTCAGACCAATATCCTTAATGAACATCGATGCAAAAATTCTAAACAAAATTTTAGCAAATCGTATAAAAAAAAATATTAAAATGATAGTGCACCATAATCAAGTGGGTTTCATCCCAGGGATGCAAGGTTGGTTCAACATCAGGAAATCAATAAATGTTATTCACCCTATCAATAGACTTAAAGTCAAGAATCACATGATTATTTCAATAGATGCAGGAAAAGCATTTGATAAAATACAGCACCCCTTCATGCTCACAACTCTAGAAAAAATAGCGATAGTGGGAACATTCCCTAACATTGTAAAGGCTATGTATGCTAAGCCCATGGTCAATATCATTCTAAACGGTGAAAAACTGAAAGCATTCCCCCTAAAAACTGGAACAAGGCAGGGATGCCCTCTTTCACCACTTCTTTTCAATATCGTTTTTGAAACTCTAGCCAGAGCAATTAGACAGACCAAAGAATTTAAAGGGATATGAATAGGAAAAGAAGAACTCAAACTCTCACTATTTGCTGATGATATGATTATATACTTAGAGGAACCAGTAAATTCCACCAGAAAACTTTTAGATCTCATATGTGAATTCAGTAAAGTAGTGGTATATAAGATCAATGCACATAAATCTAAGGCATTTTTATACATAAGTGATGAATCTTCAGAAAGAGAAATTAGGAAAACTACCCCATTCACAATAGCAGCGAAAAAAATAATTAATTGGAAGTCAGTCTCACAAAAGAGGTGAAAGACCTCTACAATGAGAACTACAGAACACTAAAGATAGAAATTAAAGAAAACCTTAGAAGATGGAAAGATCTCCCATGTTCTTGGATAGGCAGAATTAATATTGTCAAAATGGCCATACTACCAAAAGTTCTATACAGATTCAATGCAATTCCAATTAAAATCCCAATGATGTACCTTACAGAAATAGAGCAAGCAATTTTGAAATTCATGTGGAAGAATAAAAAGCCCAGAATAGCTAAAGCAATCCTTGGCAGAAAGAGTGAAGCAGAGGGTATCGCACTACCAGATCTTCAACTCTAGTACAAAGCAATAGTAACAAAAATGGCATGGTATTGGTACCAAAATAGAAAGGTGGATCAATGGTACAGAATAGAGGACACAGACACAAACCCAAATAAATACAATTTTCTCATACTAGACAAAGGGACCAAAAATATGCAATGGAGAAAAGATAGCCTCTTCAACAAATGGTGCTGGGAGAATTGGAAATCCATATGCAACAGAATGCAATTAAACCCATATCTCTCACCATACATGAAACTAAACTCAAAATGGATTAAGGACCTTGGAATCAGACCAGAGACCTTGCATCTTATAGAAGAAAACGTAGGTCCAGAGCTTCAACATGTCGGCTTAGGACCAGATTTCCTCAACAGGACTCCCATAGCACAAGAAATAAAAGCAAGAATCAATAACTGGGATAGATTCAAACTAAAAAGCTTTCTCTCAGCAAAGGAAACTATCAGCAATGCAAAGAAACAGCCTACAGAGTTGGAGAAAATCATTGCCAATCATACATCAGATAGAGCACTAATCTCCAGAATCTATAAAGAACTCAAAAAACTCTACACCAAGAATGCAAATAATCCAATCGACAAATGGGCTAAGGAAATGAATAGACACTTCACAGAAGAAGATCTACAAGCAATCAACAAACATATGGAAAAATGTTCAACATCTCTAGTAATAAGAGAAGTGCAAATCAAAACCACCCTATGATTCCATCTCACCCCAATTAGAATGGCGATTATCAAGAATACAAGCAACAAGAGGTTTTGGCGAGGATGTGGGGAGAAAGGTACACTCATACATTGCTGGTGGTGCTGCAAATTAGTGCAGCCACTCTAGAAAGCAGTGTGGAGACTCCTTAGAGAACTTGGAATAGAACCACCATTTGACCCAGCAATCCCACTCCTTGGCCTATACTCAAAGGACTTAAAATCAGCATATTACAGAGATACAGCCACATCAATGTTCATAGCTGCTCAGTTCACAATAGCCAGATTGTGGAACCAACCTAGATGTCCTTCCATTGATGAATGGATAAAGAAACTGTGGTATATATATACAATGGAATATTACTCAGCCATAAAGAATGATAAAATTATGGCATTTGCAGGCAAATGGATGAAATTGGAGAATATCATGCTATGTGAGATAAGCCAATCTCAAACAATCAAAGGACAAATGATATTGCTAATAAGTGGATGATGACACATAATGGGAGACGGGAGGGGTTAGTTTTAGGGTTAGAGTTAAGGTTAGGGAGCGGGGCAAGAATGGAGGAAGGAAGGACTGTATAGAGGGAAAAGAGGGGTGGGAGGGGTGGGGGGAAGGGAAAAGTAACAGAATGAATCAAACAACATTACCCTATGTAAATTTATGATTACACAAATGGTATGCCTTTACGCCAGGTACAAACAGAGAAACAACATGTATCCCATTTGTTTACAATAAAAATAAATAAATAAATAACTGTATCCTAGAAGCACAGCTTTCACCTGCTTAGCAAACAAAGCATTCAGATTTTGGTTTCAGACATTGAGTAGTGGCCTCTCCTTTTTGGATGGAAAGACGATGGTACCTGTATATAATGGCAAAACACACAAATAATTTATTATCATTGTAGGTAGGGTGCCAAGCACATATAAATACTAACTGGTATCAACCACACAACAAAACGGATTGGGAGATACAATGACAACTCCAGTTTAAAAGATATGGAAACCTAGATTCAGAAGGTTACAGTTCTTACCAAGACAATAATACTAGTTTGTATTAGAACTGGGACTGAAATTGCTCTTTAACTAATTAGTTTGGTTCATTGTCTGTACTCTGAGCAGCTACACTCCATGGCCTCCCTATAAAAACCAAAATACACAATGGGTATAATTTCAGCAATAAGATTTGTCTTGATAATGAGCCTTCTTACAAATTCAAATGCTTTTCAAAGACATGCCTCCAACAGCCTGAACAATGGGACTCTACTTGGAAGACAAAGGTCAAGGTGGGCCTCTGTGTGAAGATAACTTTGGAGCAAGCAGTGAGAGAGGTGAGGGGTTGAAGTTCAGCTTCCTGTGTTGTAGAAACAGTGTGATGAACAATTAGGACAACAGCTCAAGTGACATATAAGTGCATATATTTGGAATTGAAACTTGACCTTGCAAAAATGTATCCACTGGGTCAATGGAAAGGCCATCAGGTGGTGACAACTCTCTACTACAAAGCTTCTGCAGACAAGTCACAAAGGTGGAAAACATTTTGATTTATGGCTAAGTCCTTCAATCTAAAAGTTGTTTGTAGTTGCACCTATATCTATAAAAGATGTGCCAGAAAACAAGTTCACTATCACCCAAGCTCTTCATCTTTGGACTTTACAGTGATTGGTTCACTAATAGAAAGATAGAAGACCTGAGACCTGGATAATTATTTTATAAAACATAGATTATGTTTAAAGTTTATCTTATGAGTATAAATCATAATATTTTTATTTTCAGAAAAGAGTTTTGACAAAAACACCTGCCACTTGCAGGCTTGCTGTGCTAATTTCAGGGGATGACCCTTGCAACACAGCTTTCACCTCTTTTTGCTGTATGGGGTTCTACTACAGTTAAGTTTTCATATCTCTTGGACTCAGTTTCTTCATCTATGAAATAATCCATTTGGATGGGGGATTTCTGAAGACTCTTCCATTCTTTGGAGTCTTGACAAGTCAGAGCTTCTATTTGTGGATAACTGACATATCTTCCCTTATTTTCTCCTCTTCCTCAATTTTGACCTATTATTATATCTACCCTTACCAATACCTCTATACAGAATTAGAAGCAAAAAATTCAAATTCAAAAAATATTTTAAAATGTATAGGCATATTCTGTAGAAAAAGGTTTTATTACATATGACTTTCATTTATCTAAGTTCATTTTATCCTATTTGGGAATATTTACCTTCTGCAGTCATAATGCCATTTGGATCAGTTTCACTACAAAAATATCAAAACTAATCTACATTCCTTCACTTACTCCCTTGGGCAGGTTATAACTCTCCTAAACCCCCGGTTTACCCATCTGCAAAACAGAAGCAACACCTGCAATTTGCATGCTTGCTGCGGTAATTTCAGGGAATGGCCCTTGCAGCACAGCTCTCACCTGCTTCTGCTGCACAGGGCTCCACTACACTTAAGTTTTAATCCCTTTCTTCCACTTAGTTCTTGATAACTTATCCAACTGTGCTCCTTCTTGCCTTGTACTTGCTGATAAAGGTTGGAATATGTGTTTTCTGCTGATAACCATAGATCAAGCCTTAAAACCCAAACAAGGCTGCATTGTACTCTAAATCAATTCTGGATACACTTACTTCAAAATCCAGCTGTAAGTACAATCATCTTACTACATTTGTCCATGCTCCCATCAACCTACACCGTTCATCTCAGACCATTTCATAAATAAAACTTCCTTCTGGATTCAAGTCTCACCTTTTCACAGTAGCACCTCATGTCAAATTTCCTTTTTTTCTCTAAAATCCTGAACACTTTTCTGTCCCTTTGCTTCCAGCTATCCCACCTATCATCCAAAGACAAACCAAATAATCCCTGGACTTGGTCTGAAAATGGATATTTATATAAACATTCTTCTCCATTTTTTGCCTCAGAGCATAACAGAATTTTGTGTAATTTATAACATATGGACATTATAATATTCTTTATGCTGTGTCAGATTGATACAGTATGAATAAAAGTGTTTTACTAATAGATTGTGTTCAAGAAAGTCTTGTAGAAAGCCATTAAGAGAACTGATACAATTTCCCTTTTCACCAAATTACTGGAAATTGTTATGCTGTAATGTCTAGGCAATTTAAATTGTAAGATAATACAGGGAGTTTGTTGTCCTCAGTTTGAATTTAAGTTTTATGATGCACTAGCTGAGTAAGCTTTGATCAGATTATAGAGTCTATAGGTCTAAGTTTTCTCATACCTAAATTGAGAGAACATACTTTAGAGGACTATGATGAAGACCAAATATGTGATACTATAGGTTAACATCCTTCACTGTTAACATGTCTCTACTATACTATACACTATTATGCTATACTATATTCTAACACTTGCCTAGTATATATGAAATCCTCAACAAAGTAAGATATTAATATTATTTATAGGCATCTCATTTTATGAACCAAAATTAGGATTATGGATTTCAAGTAGCAGTATAAAATCACATGACTAATAAGAAGTGAAACTATGACCAGAATTCAATCAAAACAACTCCAGATCCTCCAGGGGTGATTTCTGAGCACACTAAACCCTCTTCTTCCAATTGTCCACTTTAGGAATTAATGTTCTTGAAATGCAAGAAACTATAAAAGGCCCTTAAAAAAAAAGTCAAGTGGTAAAAGTATTCCCTTAATTCCATTACTACATGTGGCAAAAGATAGTATATTTACATTATCTAAATACTCTATACATTACTTTGACCTTAAACATTACAGTTTAGAGAGACTTTTCTATTACTCTAAACACATCAATTCTGATATCTCATTACATCTTAGGGAAGCAGAATGTTAGAAAAATTAAACAAATACTTTGTTTTATGAATTTCAACTAAACTAACTCATATGGAAATAACACTCCCACCCAGTGATCTCTTGCTTCTTGATTCCCAGTGAGCATCATGGACTAGGCATATAGTCATTATTGCTTTCCAGGTGTTCCAACTTATGGACAGAATAAGTAGCTCCACGCTCCTGTCAGTAGCATGGAAGAGCTAAAAGTTTGTTTCTAAAAATTCAAATTTCTGCATGTGGTTACTACTACCTTGCATAGATCTCTTAGGAAAGTTTGTATTACAGTAGTACAAAGACCAGCTAAATAAAGTCAGCTGTATAAATACCGAAGAAGATCTTATGTGTATGCTAAAAAGGATGTAGATTATCAGTTATATCTTTTTGTCATTTTATAGAAGACAATTACCAATGCAAGTGATTTTTTTTCCACGTCTTTCATTAATACATTCTTTAAAACTTTTGTTTTTTACTTACGTTGATAGAAGGATGTTTTTTTCTTCATTCAGTAACTACTTCAACAAATTTAATACATATTTGGATGAAGAGTAGATATTTCCATAGCCCAGTTTCACATATAGAGATAATGAAATGGCTTTGCCATTAAAATTTTGATTCAGTTTCTCCGTGGGATGTGTTAACAGAAACCACTTTTGCTTTTATAGCTGGGAAAGAGGCGATTTGTTGTTATGAGAGTTTAGGCAGATTCCAAACTGTAATAATTCTGGAGTTTCTCAAACTGAGTAGAGAGAGGCCATGAATTCACAATACTGACCACTAACATTGTGCATTGCTCTTAAAGCTTTGCTCAAATTAACACTATTATTTGTATGCACATTAACCTGCTATAAGAGTAATTTTCTTAAAAAGAATACTTATTGAAGTTTAAGAATATTACCCAATAATAAAGCTACTAGATGACATATGTTTAATTGTTACTGGAACTCTTGTGTAAATTTTGAGAAACTAAATCACAAAGATGTCTGAAATAGCAGCCCCAAATGCCAAATTCTATATTTGAGGAAAAGGACATTTCTCTACTCTGATGAAATACAGTGACTATTTCCCTGAGATATGATGAATTAACTCACTGTCAAAGAGGAGGATTGGTCTAATAGTTATACTACATACTTGTTCCAAAGTAGACCATTGATACCTATTTCATGAGAAAGGATATGTGTCATATAAATCATCAAACTTTAATTACCCAGAGACTCATAGAATTTATGAAATGGAAAGTTCCATGGATATTATCAAGTCCAGTTTTAGACAACTAAAGAAGTAAAATGTCTTATCCACATTTGGAAGGAAGAGAGTAGCAGATGATGCTTAAGAATCTACTTCAACTATTATTTTGTTTTCTCAAGTGAAATGATGTCACCTGCTAAGTGTAAATGTTTTAGGTTATAAATATATGACTTGGGTCTATGTGTAGTATTATGTATTTATGAATATCATACACAGACTGGAGAAGGAGGACACAGGGAATCCAAAACTCCAATCCCCAGTCTTCTGCAAAGAATGGGAACTCAGCACTCAAAGATAAGCAATTACAAATATTTCAGATTTTTTCATTACCCATTTATTTTGAGGCACATTTATTCTGTACAAATTAAAAACAAGATAATAACTGTATTTTGTAAATATTGCATTTTGTATGCCCTTCATAACATAATATATATTGCTTATATAATAATACAAAAAATGAAAAACAACATTCTGAGTGATGTCTACACTGTAAAACAATTGCAAGGTGACATAAAAAGTTTCAATTATTTGGGAAAATCATTCAAATTCATCCTAATTAGTCTTTAACCAAGTCTAACTAATACAAAGATTCTTTACTAGGACACTTGAGCAGACAGAAATAAGAAAGGTAGGAGAAACCATTCTTTCTCCAACTCAGATATGTAAAATGGTGGGAAAGAAACTCTTATGTGAAAATAAATCTGAATGAAATGAGCATGGATATTTGTTTTTCTTACTAAAGTTTGGGAAAATCTATGAAAATGATATTTTGATCTTAAATATCATTTCTCCTTTTCATTAATTAAAATTAGTTTGAAAATTTATAGTATACTCATAAACTTTGTACAAGGAGATACATTCATCTATTCATTTACTTTTAATCTCCAGCAAGTAAAGAGTGCAGTCAACTTAAATCTTGTTTTGAAGGTTGTTTGACTCTCAAATTCACTTTGAGATAAATCATATACAGACTTCAGGATGGAGAGGCACTATTACTTTTTGCTTCTGCCAACTTTTACATGTTAAGGATAATTCCTCCTTAATGTGGTTATCAACACTTTACCATGTACTAATACTTCCTGAAAAACTCTGGAAATCACATATGGATTTATATTGAAGTTTATGAGACAGCAGATTGTCTCCATAGTATTATATACAGTGTTATCCTGGAAAAGCCTTAATGTTATAAAATACAAAATATGAGAAAGAAATTGTACACACAAACCAGTATAGTTTTTAATATAAGTAATAAATAAAGGGAACAATAAATACTTTCATAAAGGTTAGCAGCCCTTGGAGGAAGGAAACACAAATTTCCATTTGAGAGAGGGAATATTTGTGCTTCTGAACACACACACACACACACACACACACACACACAAAACCAATACCAGAGGAGGTGTCAGCACAAAAATCCAGAGTAAATGCCCTCAACATAAGAAGACAAAGAATGACCATACATCCTCCATGAAATGAGGCACAAATCCCTCAACAGAACTAGAAATTCTGACACCATTCCATGCAGCTGGCATTTTCAGAGAAAATAAAAACCAGTGCACTAAAATGGGACATCCCAATCACACTCACCAGGTAAAATAACACACACTATAAAAGAAAGAACCCAACCCAATCCATCATGAGGATGGATAAGACAAGTCAGTTTCAAAGAGCAGTGACCATTTCCAGAAGTTAGAATTTATCCTCTTCTTAGAACTACAAAGCAAATGTTTCCCTGTGAGAGGGAAATGCATTTTGCAAATTTTCTTTAAAATTACTCTAACAAACTCTACTTTCCACATCCCCCTCCCCCTCCTTTTGATGAGTTACAAATGTAGGTTTCAGGTAACCTACATCAGAGTGACACACTTACTTTAATTTGATGTTTGCTGTTTGTAAAATAATCTTGTTTATGCCGCATTGTGGCAGCCATTCTCTAGAAGGCTGGATTAGTTGACAGATGTAAATACACTGGTATTGTGCTTTGTTCAAGTTTAAAATTTGAAGCATGAAGACTATTGCAACATAAAACATAACTACATCAAACATCATTTGGCAATGCTTTTAAAAATTACACTGCCAACTTTACAGAAATGAGTGGTTGAATACAAATGTACTCTCAAATGTGTTCAGAGCAGGAAGAAAATAACTCTAAATTTACTCAGCGAAACATTCGGCTCAGGAAAAGATATAGGCAAGTACACATTTATGTTTTAAAGAGAGAAATGACTATTAACAACAAGAGAATGAGCCTCCAAAGAGTATAAAGAGCAACACTTGAAAAACAATTGGCTATCTGGCATCCATGTCAAAGTCTGTCATATAAGTTGGAGACTCTTTTTCCCTTCGACTCTCTGTTAGAATGTAAAATGGGTAATATTACAAACAGTTCTAGAGACAACCTTATAAAAACCTTGTCATTGTTAGGTTCCAATCTTAAACCATCAGAAACTCTAAATGCATGTCATTTTCATTTGATGAATGTATTTACATAGCAAGAAACAAGTGCACCTTGCCACATAGTCAAAATCTGCTGACATAATAAAAGGGGGTGTTAGACATAAAAATCTAACATTAATATGGACTAAATGACCTCCATATAAGCAGACATATCCATTATAAATCATTAATTTCCTGAGTATTGGTTCTAACATTTTGATTCCTGGTGCTTCTCATAGTTTAATGTTCTTCTGCTGTGCAAACATCACTGCAACTGAAAAAAGTTTTTTATCAGTCTTCCCTATGTTGAAAAAACCTGCTTATCTTCCTGTCCACCCCAGAGTCACATTTTCACGTGCCTCTTAACATTCACTTAAATAAATTTTTACTGCAAAACAGATTTTAGAAGTCAATAAAAAGCACTCCCTTACCTTCTAAACCTGCTTTAATCAGTCCAAACTGTTCCAATAATTTAACAAAAAGCACAATGATGATCAGAACTGCTATCATTTCAAGCCATTCCAAGTTCACAGTCAACTAGGTCATAGTCCGATCAAAGTCACTGAGAAGTGCTCCTCTGCCTGGTGTTCTTTGTAAAGCCATTAAACTACATTAAGAAGGTTACTGCAGGAGATGGGAGGAGGAGAGCATGAGAGAGGAAGAGAGAGAAAGAGAGGTTGAGAGAGAGAGGAGAGAGAGAGAGAGGAGGGAGATAGGCAGACTGAGAGAAAGGGCATAAGTGAGAGGAAAATGCATCCATCCTGTTTGCTGGAGCCAAGGCCAGAAGTGGCAGCCGATAAAGTCAGGCCTGTCAAAATTATCAACTTCCTTCCTTCCTCCATTCTTACCACCCTCCTTAACCCTAACCTTAAACCTAACCCTAACCCTAACGCTAACCCCTCTCACACTCCATGTACAAACAGAGAAACAACATGTATCCCATTTGTTTACAATAAAAAAAAAAAAAGAAAAAGAAAAAAAATTATCAGCTTCCTCCTTATCACTCTAACACAGAGAGACGGCCACGCATGGAGTAAAGCGCAGATCACCCTAGGACCCGGGAGGTCACAGGAAAGTCCTCCCGAGAAAAAGCAATGCTCTGCAGAACTGGCTGGGCTGCTTGGGAATCAGAGCTACACACTGCTCCCGCCGCTGGCTGGTTGCCTAGGAAACAGCAGAAACTGACGGAGGGTGAGGGTCGGAATCCCCCCACCCCAGTCCCACCTGAGCACCGAACAGAACACCACGGCTTGCAAAACCAGAACACCCGAAAACGCCAGACAGTGCCCGCGTGCACCGAGCTGTCACAGAAACATTGTTTATAAGTCAGGAAAATCAAACCGAGTGTGGAGAGGAAGGAGGCATGAGGGAGTCCTTCATTACTGACTTCTTTTCAATGAGTTGCCTTACCCTAATGCTCAAGTCTCAGTCACTGTGAACTAATATTCTGGTTTGAGTGGTGTCTTACACCGATTCAAAGCATGACTGTGATAAACTAATGTGTTCTTAATTTTGTACCAAAGTCCCAGATGTGAAACACCTACAAAAACTTAAACAAAAATGTAGAGGATTCAACACTTGACACCATTTTGTTGAAAAATCATCCTCCCTCTTGGGGACCATAGGCGTGGCATATCTCCATGTGCAGCTGATTTTAATACTAATAATCAATATATCCTTAGATTCAGATTATAGATAATACTGGAGAGATTTCTTGGTGCTGGGATGCAAAATAACATACAATAAGGTTCAATATTAATACTTAAATGAAATTATAAATAAGAAATTATGATTTTCTCAAATTTTTAAGGAGTCTGTGATTTCTTTTAGTATACAAATTCTCTAAATGTCATATATAAGAGTGTATTCCTCTGAGCTTTGATATGGTTTGGTCTTCATTGCTTTCTTAGTGTTTATGATTAAGTTTAAGGATATTTTTCCCACTTAATAAAAATAAATAGGTTAATCATAAGTACAATTTGTATTCTTCCCATGTCTAGAGTTTTAGTCTGTCACTGTGTACATGAAATAGAATAAATATTAATTATAAGCTGATTCCTCTATTCTCTCTTAGTAATAACAAAAACATTCCACTGTTAATAACTAACATTAGAGTTCATGGAAGGGGTAACTTCTACAGAAAATTAATGTCGTATTCTTTTAGGGAAATCAAAACTAAATGGAGCATGGTGCCCTCTACCTTGCTGGGAACTGTTTTTCTTTTTAAGCTATCATACAGTAAACATGTTTCTTGAATAAGATCATTAATTATACTCTTCAACGTTTTTTACTTAACATTTCCTTGTATTAACTATAAAAAGATGTAACCAATACCAAAGAAAAACCATACAAAAGACTCTGTGAACAATAAAGATTCAGACTCAGTCTCAGAACACTTGGTGTCTCTGTGTGCTGTTTCTCCACTGCGCTGACGCCTCCCATTCACCTCAGACCCCCGACTGCTGCTAGGGCTGGACCCTGGCAAGGGCATGCATGACAGTTTTAGGAATGAATGGAGGGAAGGAAAGTCAGCATGTGTGGAATCCTTAAGGAAGGGAACTAAGGTAGAAAGGTGAGTGGGAGATGAGACTGGACATATTGTGTTTTTTATTATGTCAAAATGTGGTAAATTTTCATCACTTAGCTGATAATTTGATTTTTTAAAACCCCTCAAAGCAATCTAGACTCAAATCTATAAATAAGGCAGATAGTAATTTTATTTTCATTTTAATATGAAGCAATTAAAACCGATTTCTTTTGAGGCTCATAGCCTGATTGTTCAGACACTTCAAAAACAGAATTACTTGGAGACTTTAGAAATTGAGAAGCATTGCAGAAATATCTCATGTCCTAAGGTGACAACTTCGAATATACATGTTCCTTTGGACTACTAAATTTTATCAGATTGGTTTAAAAATTCATTATTTTACTTTTATACCTAGTATACAAAATGCTCAGAAAATGATGGAATCTTGATATTGTGACATTAACTTTTACCAGTAAAAAGTACAGTTTTTGTCCCTGAGAAGAACAGAGAGAAAGAGATAGAGATAGAGATAGAGAGAGAGAGAGAGAGAGAGAGAGAGAAACTATTAAGAAATTCTAACATACTTTGAGCTAGATGGCTGATAATTTTCATTTTGGAACATAATTAATCTATTTGATCTTGAGTGAAATAATCTGTTGTTAGTTAGAAACAAGAACCTGGTAGGCAAATCCATCCTCAAACTAGATGGGTTCCAATCTAGACTTTTCCATTATAAGTTGGAATACTTATTTAAGTAAATTGGTGAAATTCAACTTTATAGCATTATGATTACATTGGGCCACATAGAGTAAAATGCCTAAATTAATTTCTCTATGTTTTTTTTTCACTGTTATTTTTCTCATATAAGAAATCAGATCCAAGCAGCTCAGGACTGGCTCCATGGTGTTACCAATGACCCCATCTCTTTTTATCTATCTGTGCCACCATTCTTGATATGTAGCTTTTGTTTCTAGATTCAAAATGGCTCTGTTGTCACTAGACATTATTTCTGAGTTTGAGGCAGAAACATAGGAAAAGGAGTCAAATGTTCTTTACCTTTGTAAGACTTTGTGTTTTTATACAGAACAACATTCCACTGAACAAATTATTACCTAATTACCTAAGTCTCATTCACATTGGTTAAAGCTAAGAACATGGTGATGTCTTGCTGTGTGGCAGCCTGAAAAACTTTCTTTTTTTCCACACTGAGTCCATTGTTGCCCAAATAAAATGAGGGTTCTTTTAGGAAGGAAGATGTTAAAATTTAAAAAGAAAAGTTAAAATTGATAGATAAGTAAGTGTGCCTGCATAGAGTAACCATTCAATAACTCTACCTAGAAAGAAAGATATTAATGTGAAATTACTAGGGTCATCTATTTCTCCAAGGATGTGTTAGTCCTTCATGGCTGAGCTCAAATGTTACACCTACTAAAATTCATCTGTGGTGCTACTACTAAGATCTTTCCTTTACATTTAATACATTGCACTTTATGAAACAAGTTAATCTGAAAAGCAGGTAATCTGACATTTGGGAATGTATAAAAATACAGAATATAGAGGTAAGTTAGAGAGCAAGCATCAGACACAAGAACCTCAGGAAGCTCTGTGGGGTGAACAGCATCAAGTGTAGCACCTTCAGTTACTATAGCAAGAGTCCTCCTGCTTCTCACCAGAATCCACAATGGGCTTTCTTTTAAATAGTCCAAGGGTCTTGATGCCAGTAGATAAAGCATGATTGCTGTCTCTTGCTGAGTCAGATGCACACAAGAATTGACTTTGCCCAGATGCCAGTACGACAGCTATGTGTTATCCAATTGCAGTAATGGCCATTTGTTCACATTAGCGCTGCTGAGTATCATAATATGAGCAAGAGGAAAACTGCTTTGGAGATAATGGTGTGAATCAATATAGAAGCAGAGACACGGAGTTCTAATTCAAAGAATAACATGTAGAAAGAATACTTTATTTCAAACATAGGAAATTGAAAGTTTGTTCCACACAGCTGAAAAAGAAGAAAACTAAACAACATTACACAGAAATGGGAAATTTCTGAGAAGCAGCATGACCAGGTCACAGCAATGCCTTAGGAGACTTCATCTGGTATGCTGAGTGGTTAGGAGAGACAAAACAATCATTCCCTGAAAATGGGTAGTAGTGTTCTAACAATGGAATCTGAGGCAACAATGAGTCGAGGGGAAATAGTTGAGAAAATTAGAAGCATAGTAAGAGGAAATGACAGCTGAAGATCATTTTTAGGAAGTAAAGATAGACGTGTGCAAGATATGTTTTGTTATCAACCTTGGCTAATAGGTCCTACCACAGGAAGCCATGGGATAACATGAGGCAAAACAGCCCTAGGAAGGAAGATAAGAATTTGCATTTGGATATGTTGAGATTGATATGTGAATAGAATATTTCCCAAGAAAGATGCAGAATTTGTTTTGTATAACAAGGGTGATGCTATAGAAAGCCCTTTGCTATTTTCATTCTGTTTTTTATTTTCCTTGAGTCTTGTTTTAGTTTCATCCCCATTGATAACTCAATATCTCATGTTTCTAGTTCTGTGTGGTTTACATGTTCTTCTCTATTATTGTCTTACCTGGCACTTTAAACTAGTGATCATTCTACAGAATAGGCATTATTTTCCCCTTTAAAGAGGAAACTGAGTCTCAGAGAGAGCCCACATCTTTTCCTATTCTTTTTTCTTTACTGATGAATCCAAAGGAAAAGTTAATCACTTTTACCCCTCATTCAGTGAGTTGTGAAGAAATTTTGGATCCATGCAAAATCATTAAAAAATGATTTGAGTATAACTCTTCTTTAAAGATTTATGACCTACTAACACTTTCCAAGATCCACTATCTCACCTGTTGTCATATATATATATATATATATATATATATATATATATATTTCTTTTTTTTTTTTTTTTTTTTTTTTTTTTTTGCTACTGGGGATTTGAACCCAGGGCCTTGTGCTTGCGAGACAAGAACTCAACCAACTGAGCTATATCCCCAGCCCTCTGTTATCATATATTTAAATGAATTCCTTCTCATTTAAAAAATCATCCATTTACATTTCAAAAATCTTATCAGTATTAGCCATATTATTTCTTCTAATTATTCTAATAGGTTCGATCTCAGAAAACCATTTGAAGCCATCTGCTATTTAATTTTAAATTTGTTGCACTTGAAAGAATGGAACTTGGTTTATATTATCTCTGGTTTGCTCTGGTATGTATGGAATAACAACTTGACAGTGTCCCATAAGCTACAGTTATAGGATGGTGCAAGCCTACCACTGAGATTCAGTACCAGGCACATCTTCTAAAGGCATCTTAAGGGCATAAACATCTTAGAATTCATGCCTGTAGTCAGTATGCATGTTGCTGATAGTCTACCCGAAAAATATTCTACCTCCTGGAAAAAAATATATCTTTTTTATGCAGTATCTCAAATGCACAGATATTGGTCATGCCCAGTATAAGACTCAATGGATAAATGTGTCTATGGAAACTGGAGCTTTGATGGAAAGAGGCATTGTGTATATTCATATAGTTTGCCTCACATGGAAAGCTCCAAATATTAACTATTTATATTACACGTGCATATGGCAGATAGATAAAGGGCTCCGTAATGTGATATGTAGTATCCCAAACAATTTATGTTCACCTGTAACCTTGGATTGCTGCCTTATTTTGAAAGATGATGTTTGCAGATCTGATTAATTAAGATGAAGATGCATTAGGTTGGGACCTAACTCCAGTAACTAATATCCTTCTCAGACCAGGTGATGAAACACAGAGGGAGAAAGATTTTATAACAATTGAGTCAGAGTTTAGAGTAATGCAGCTACAAACCAAGAAAATCCAAGAAATGCTACCAACTTTTACAAGCTAGGAAAAGGCAAGGCAAGATACTCTCCTAGAGGCTAAAGAGGTCATATCATATTTTAAAGAACTTTATTTCAGATTCTTAGACCCCACAACTGTGAGGGAATAAATTTCTGTGGTTTCTAACCACCAAGTTTTTAGGGTAGCCTGGGAAACTCATTTGGACTCTCAATTCATACTGGTAATTCTGCCTCAATTTGTTTCCTTGCATAAGGAGAATCACTTAGGGTAACAGGACCTGTGCCCTGGTCCTCCCACTGATTGTGCTAACATAGTTCCAGTATATGCATTTTTATATCCATAGACAAAAGTGTTTTGAAATTAAAAAAATATTTAAGAAAAATTCTAATCAAGTTTTAAAATGCCGCCTCGTCGCAGCCGCCATTTCAGCTCCTGGATCCGGCCGCACGGTGTGGGGTGTTGTAGTGGGAGGGGTGGGGATCCCCAAGAGTTAAGTAGCTGCCCTCCACTGTGCATATACAGCCGCCAGCTTTTTTCTTCTTCCTCCTTCCTAACCGCTCCGTCGAAGAATGTGAAGATGTCCAAGCAGCACCGGTTAGTCGTGGGGGAGGATTACCCCACCGGCAAGAAGCGTGCGGAACGATGGGGAAGATTGAGATGGAGATCCGGAACACGAAGATAGGTCCAAAGATCCAGACCCAGAACGGGATAGAGGTGATAGAGAATGAGAGAGGGAGAAAGAAAAGGAGAAGGAACTGAGAGCTTCAACCAGTGCTGTGCTTATCAGTGCGGGATTACCACCTCTGAAAGCTTCCCATTCAGCTCATTCAACCCACTCAGCTCATTCAACACATTCCACACATTCTGCTCATTCAACACACACTGGACATGCAGGACACACATCACTTCCACAGTGCATTAATCCATTCACCAATTTACCCCCTACACCTGGATACTCTGATATTCTAAAGAAACGACTTCAGCTCCCTGTTTGGGAATACAAGGATAGGTTTACATATATTCTGGTTAGACACCAGTCATTTGTGCTAGTTGGTGAGACTGGGTCTGGTAAAACAACACAGATTCCACAGTGGTGTGTGGAGTATATGAGATCATTACCAGGACCCAAGAGAGCACTTGCCTGTACACAGCCCAGGAGAGTGACCACAATGAGCGTGGCTCAGAGTGTTGCTGATGAAATGGATGTGATGTTGGGCCAGGAAGTTGGTTACTCCATTCAATTTGAAGACCGTAGTAGTGCAAAAACCATCCTTAAGTATATGACTGATGGGATGTTGCTTTGTGAAGCCATGAACATCCCCTTCTGGAGCATTACGGTGTGATAATTCTTGATGAGGCTTATGAAAGGACACTGGCTACAGATATTCTCATGGGTGTTTTAAAGGAAGTTGTAAGACAAAGGTCAGACTTAAAGGTTATAGTTATGAGCGCTACTCTAGATGTGGGAAAATTCCAGATTTACTTTGATAACTGTCCTTTCTTAACTATTTCTGGCCCCACACATCCTGTTGAGATCTTTTTGACTCCAGAACCAGAGAGAGATTATCTCAAAGCTGCAATTCGTACAGTGATCCAGATACATATGTGTGAAGAGGAGGAGGGAGATCTTCTGCTTTTCTTAACTGGTCAAAAGGAAATTGATGAAACCTGTAAAAGAATAAAGTGTGAGGTCGATAATTTGGGTCCTGAAGTTGGTGACATTAAAATCATTCCACTATACTCTACACTTCCACCCCAGCAGCAACAACACATTTTTGAACCTCCACCTCCAAAAAAAACCAGAATGGAGCAATGGAAGAAAGGTAGTTTTGTCAACTAACATTGCAGAAACATCATTGGCAATAGATGGTGTGGTGTTTGTGATTGATCCTGGATTTGCAAAACAGAAGGTATCAATCCTCGAATCAGAGTTGAATCCCTTTTAGTGACAGCTATTTGTAAAGCTTCAGCTCAACAAAGAGCTGGTTGAGCTGGACATACCAGACCTGGGAAATGCTTCAGACTTTACACAGAAAAAGCTTATAAAACAGAAATGCAGGATAACACCTATCCTGAGATTTTGCATTCCAATTTAGAATCAGTTGTGTTACAATTGAAGAAACTTGGTATTGATGATTTGGTGCATTTTGATTTTAGGGACCCACCTGCTCCTGAGACTCTGATGAGAGCCCTAGAACTTTTGAATTACCTGGCTGCTTTAAATGATGATGGAGATCTGACCAAATTGGGATCCATGATGGCAGAGTTCCCTCTAGATCCACAGCTCGCTAAAATGGTTATTGCAAGTTGTCACTGCAACTGTTCTAATGAGGTCCTATCTATTACTGCTATGTTGTCAGTCCTGCAGTGTTTTTTTAGTCCCCATGGAGGTCAAGAAAGCTGCAGATGAGGCCAAGATGAGATTTGCCCACATAGATGGAGATCATCTGACACTGCTGAATGTCTACCACGCTTTTCAACAAAATCACGGGTTGGTTCAGTGGTGTTATGACAACTTCATTAACTACCGGTCCCTGATGTCCACAGACAGTGTACACCAGCAGCTATCTCAAATTATGGACAGATTTAATTTGCCTCATAGAAGTACTGATTTTACAAGCAGGGAATATTATATTAACATAAGAAAAACTTTGTTTACTGGGTGTTTTATGCAGGTGGCACATTTAGATCGAACAGGGCATTACTTAACTGTGAAAGGTAACCAAGTGGTTCAGTTGCACCCCTCTACTGTTCTCGACCACAAGCCTGAATGGGTGCTTTATAATGAGTTTGTTCTAACAACGAAGAATTACATCCAGACATGTACAGATATCAAGTCAGAATAGTTGGTGAAAATTGCCCCTCAATATTATGACATGAGCAATTTCCCACAGTGTGAAGCAAAGAGACAGTTGAACCGCATTATTGCTAAACGTCAATCCAAGAAATATTTACAGTACTGAATTCCATGCTTAGAACTGAATTATTCAGACTGAAGTTATTAAAGTTATTCAGACTTCAGTTATTCAACTGAAGTTATTAAAGCTGTCCAGCTTTAAAAGATGAATGAACTCAAAAGTGCAAGTTGTGCTCTTCATGTTGGTTCAATAATGGCCTTTATTTGAAAGCTTCTTAATTTTCCTTTACAGTAAATATTCCATTCTGATTTCATAAATTAAACACTTATGCCTCCCCTTTGTGTTGACACTGTAGCTCATACTGGAAAAGTTGATCAATGTTTTGCAGTTTAATGAAAGTAATTCTATATATAACAATGTTATAAGCATTTCTTTAGAAATGGTTGAAAATTCTTCTAAAATGTGATTATCGACCATGGTATGCATGATCATTGTAATTATTGACATTCCTTTTAGAAGTTGTGAAATGTTACAACTTGTGCTTATGTAGACACAATCTTCTGTCTCAGTCCAGAGGCACTGACTTCAATAAAGTCTATTTATATTAACAAAAAAAGTTTTAAAATGCCATTTTAAGTAGCTCAACAATTCTTATTGCATCCTTAAATTTCCAAATTATTGGCATCCAAGGGACCAGTAAGAAGAGTAAGACATGATGGCAGTATTTCCTTCAGAAAAAACTTAACTGTATTAATCTGGATCTTTCACTTCTTTCTGATCATCCTTGGAACTCCTGATGAAGTTCTTGGATCTCAGCACTTTGGTCTCTCCTTGGTGAGCTTATTCTTCCTCATAGTTTTATCCATCCCCACAGTTCTAAAGGCACTGAATCTAAAATCTTCTTTGATCTTAACTGGATCTGTAGCCTGACGTCATCATCTGCTTTCAGAAGTTGACCAAGCTCTCAGCCTCCAATTCAACACTGTGCACAATGCAAACTCTGCATTCAACAAGGTGCTACAGATATGCTTTTTTCTTTTCTTTTTTTTTTCATTTTTGGTACCACGGATTGAACTCAGGGTTATTCAGCCACTGAGTCAAATCCCCATTCCTTTTAATTTCCAGAGAGGGTCTCACTAAATTGCTTAGGGCCTCTTTAAATCACTGAGACTGGTCTCAAACTTGCAATTGTCATACCTCAGCCTCTGGGTCAGCTGGAATTACAGGCATGTGCCACTGTCCCGCTTGCTCTGGATATTAATCAGGTTGTTTACTTTATGCTTTTGTTCCCTTTCATTAATATTCCAGGGACTTTTTTTCTCCCCTTCCCTACACCAATCAGAAACAAAGGTTCAGAGAAACTATAGATCTAAGTGGAATTTTGAAGATATCATTGCAAAGCTGGGTTTTCCCCTCCAAAACTAGCTAAGCCTACACAGGGAATAGCAGGAGATGACAGTGGCTCCAAAGTGTAGAGGAAGGACTCACCAGAATAGATATAGGAGGTGGGATTCTCAGCAGACTGTGGAAGGACATTCCATCTCAAGAATGAGGGAAGGAAAAAAGTAATAGTCAAAGACTGAATCAAGGGATGAATGAATTGAATGTTTGTATTTTTACAAATAGGCAGGAAAAATGTATTACTTTAGAGTACAAAAAGCTTCTTCCTAACATTTCCTTTAATCCTCAAAGCAACCCATGAATTAAGCACTGCCACTATTCCTTACTTGAGAAACTTGAAAGCTTAAATGTGCTCAAGAACATGGAGCTACTAACTGCTAGCGTTGCAATTAGACACATTTCTTCTGCCTAAAATTCCATTGTCTTATTTCCAGAAAACTTTTGTCTATGATCAATGATCAATGGTCTTTTTTTTTTTTTTTTTCCTTTCAGTGCTAGATATTAAACCCAGGGTCTGGAGCATGGTAGGTAAGTGTACTAAAACTGAGTTACAACTCCAACCCCATGATCCTTGATTTATTTATTTTTTTTACTATCCTTTCAGGAGAAAAGGTTATATTACTTGGTAAGTAAATTTACAAAAGACTTATCCAACCATTCAAGGAAAAGTTTTATTCTCTCCTTACTTTCTATGATTTCATTCACCAAGCATCCAATGCTGCTAGGCTTAAAGTTTGCTATGTTCCCTACAGGAAAACACAACATCTTGTCATTTATGCGTGGGTACTTTTGTTCCTCCCTCTGGAATGTCCCTTTTATGTTCAAATCCTTCCTGAATGTCAAGGTTTAAGCACATGATCCTCTTCTCATCTTCTTAGCAAAGAGGCCGTAGTCTAAGTGATGGTGCTTTAAGCCTAGAGCCAAGAAGCTATAGTGATGAGTTGAAAAGAAAAAAAAAAAAGATTGTCATTTCTAAGACTGAGTTTTCCTCTGAAGTTCTACTTCCTGCCATTCACTTCCATAAGACTATGCTTCAGCCTCTATGGAATCAGCAAATATGTGAATAAAGAACTGGTTTATGAAAGACGGACCCAATTATAGCAGTTTGTGTTTTCAGCAGGAAGTTGAAAAGTTGCTTTTAAGTCTATGATAAATAGACTTAAATACAAAGAGTGGTGCAGGTCAAAGTCAATAAAAATGTACAATAATGTACTTGGAGTTAGATGGTAAATGAGGTCACAAATGCACCAAAAGTAGAAGAACTAAAAATCCATGGATATATTTAGGTAGATGTCCCTTAAAAAACAAAGCAGAGAAAGAGGAAAAAGTACAGAAAGAGAAGAAAGAAGGAAAGGGAAGAGGGGCGAGAGGAAACTCAGAGAAAAATATATTTATGTACTATGTTAACCTCTACCATGGACAGTGAAGGAAGCCCTTTGGGAAGTAATACACCTCCTTACTGCAAGTATATTATCTCTCTTCAGTCAATAAAATTGTTGGTATCATAATGAGCCTGGTTTTTATTGTTCTTAGAACA
This sequence comes from Sciurus carolinensis, assembly GCF_902686445.1. Taxonomy (NCBI): domain Eukaryota; kingdom Metazoa; phylum Chordata; class Mammalia; order Rodentia; family Sciuridae; genus Sciurus; species Sciurus carolinensis. The sequence continues at coordinate 285,692 of NW_025920184.1, forward strand.
ACTCATTCCATAGGATAAAACATTATGTGTCTATGAATCTCTTTACCAGGACATATGAGTGCAGGACATTTCCAAGGAGTAGAAATTCTCCATCTTTATTGTACCATGAAACTCTCCTAGGGAATACAAAATACACATTCTCTAAGCCCACTCCTGAGATTTTGGGGGGCATTTCAACCATTCACATTTAAATGCCACCGTCATGATTCTGAAACAGACCAGTCCTACTGGTACAACTGAAATTTAAGCAAAGAGAAACAAATGACCAGAGCCTGTGCATATACCAAACACAGTTTCCAAAGTTTTCATGATCCACTGTCCTTTTTACCTCATTCCACTTTCATAATAACATGCTGGTGTACATGTTATGAATTCCATTTTGTTGGTGGAAATACTGGTAAAAGCCAGTTAGTAAATGGTCAGGATTCAAGTCACTGATTTACCTAACCCATTGCTTTGTCCCTTCTACTTTATCACACAGTGTTACAGCTGCCTAGGAATATATTAGGAGAGGGCAAAGAACTAGGAAGCATCCAATTATTTGGAGATGGAGTGCATGGACACAGAACTACAAGTGCAATTAAGAGGAGTAAGTAGAAGATTTATTCCAACATAAACCATAGAACATGATAAGACTGGATCAAAACCTGTGAAGAGAAATCAGGTATTGGGTGAAGGACTCAATTATTAGAATCCATCTAAGGTGAATTATGAAATGAACATCAAGATTCAAGAAAGAATAAGAGTTTGATGTAGGTGGTTCACTGTGGGAAGTGAACGGTCAAGAGAACTGTGGGACTTCAAAGGATAAAGAACAAAATAAGTCCTGGGGCCATTGGTGGATGTAGCAATAGATGCATGAGCACAGTCCTTAGAGGATTTTCAATAGCCAAAGATCTGGGAGAATGCATTGTGAATATTAGAAGGGTGCTTTACAAAATGGTAGACAGAAGTTTTATTTGTTAAACCTGAAAGTTGCAGCCACTCACCTAAAGGAAAGAACAAGGAATCCATTGAGTTCCACTAATCCTGAGATAGGTAAATATGATACAAGAAGGAGAGAAGATAGAGGAAACCAACCCCAGCAACAATGATGGTCTGGCATATTCTAAAGTATTTTCAAATTCATTATCTCATTATATGATCACAGAATTCCTAATTTCAGAAGAATATATGTCAATATGCCCAATTCCCAGAAAAACAAAGCAATCTTCCCTCAATAAAACCAAACAGGTAATTACAAAGGTCACACTGTTAGTAAATATAGGATCTGGGACTAACTACACTGCTCCTGATTCCTATGCCAGCACTCTCTTTACTTGGTGACACATACAGAAGCACAAAAGTCACAGAGTTCAAGTATGACAGAAGGTTTTGTGTTCCCTGTAGTCACTTATTATGTGTGTGTGGTGGCTTAAGAGCATGTCTACACATTGTATATACATATATATTTCTGCCCTGGTCATGTGGACTTTAATTTCCCTAGTCTAGAGCATGAGTGAGAATTAGTGACTTCTAGAAAACAGACTACTACACAAGAAATTGGATCTCTTCTGAGATTAGGTTATAAAATATCACTGCCTCCATGTTGGGTGCACTGTCTCACACTCTCTCCCTTGAATGTGTGCTCTGAAGGAAGCCAGTTGCCAGTTGCCATGTCATGCAGTATTGTTTTAGAGATGGAGGTGGAAGTCTGCTGCCATGCATTAGGATCTTCAAGCAGAGGATGGAGAGCTCCATGGGTGAGGAACTGAGACATTCCAGCAACCACATAAATGAACTTGAAATCAGATCCCCCTCAATCAGGCATTAAGTCAACTACTGACCCATTCAACAGCTTGACTAATGCTTCATGAGAGACCCTGAGTCACAACTACAGACTCAATCCACAAAATTGGTGACAGTAAATGACTGTGGTTTTCAACGACTAAATGCGGGCTAATTTTTCACATAGACATAAATAACTAATACAGTATGGAACCAAGCAATTTTAACATTACAGTTAATCATGATTAGAGTCAAACCACATATTCAAATAGGGAATTTTCACCCTACCTCAATAAAACCACTGTAGAAGGAAAAAAAAAAAACATGAAGGAAAGAAGATTTAGCTATCAAGAAAAGAGAACGAGGACTGATGACAAGACTGTGTGCTCCTGAGGAGAGCTCACCCCATCACCTGTCTGGCTCTGCACTGTTGAACTTGATTTCTATTACCTTAATTACAGTAGGTGAAATTCTACAAATAGAGATGCAATGGAGCTAAAAACTATCCCATTATAAATGTAAAATTTCCTCTGAAGGCATTTGACTAGTTATCCACTCATCAATTTGAATTAAAGTCCATTACTCTCATAATAACTCTGTTAATATGGCATGTACTGAGAAATGGAGAATTGGATGAAGGCAGTGGCACTGTGTTATCTCACTTCAGAGCACTTTGGGGGTGTTGTTAAAGGTCCACAGTGGGCTAGTTCTTGGAAAAAGAATGATGAAATGGGAGAAAAGCATCCTAGGTGGAGTGGCATGATGCCAAAGTCAAATTTTCATATGTAAACAAACAAGCCAGGAAAGACCTGTGTCCAAGAGGAGAAACTGAGAGCCTTTCCTTCCACTTTGAAATTGACCTGGTACTCATTATATCCTGAGTGATCTGTTTGAATGAGCTAGCCTATAAAATTAACCATGATTTGTAGCAGTTCTTATGTGGAAATTAATTCTTATTTTGTACTAACAAAAGGAATGGTATAGTTCATTTGTAAGCTGAACTAAATTCTGAAACAAAATGACAAATTTGAACAAAGACTCACAAATGACTTTTTTATGGTGTTACCTTTTAAATGTTAAGAATCTTTTTTTTTTACTCTGTTTTTCTCAAATCATATTCTTTAGTGCTTCTTAAACTTTAAACTAAACTAATTACTAATTAATTAACTAATACTAGTTTAATTTAAACTAAATCAGTGCTTCTTAAACTTTATCATGTACAAAAATCAACTGAGGATCTGGTTAAAGCATGGATTCTGATGCGACCCTGGATTCTGCATTTGTAAAACGTTCCCAGGTGATGTTGATGCTTCTGGAATTCGGATTACACTTTCAAGAGCACAACTTCAACCCACACAATTTAAGAAACCAAATGTGAATTTTCCATGATAAAAAAGATGACTCAATGTTGCACTTTGGGGATTTTGCTACAAACCACCCTCACCAAAATGACTTGATATTTCATAGTAAAATTCATCCATCTAGACATAAAACTCAACATTATTGGAATGAATTTTAAATTTAAGTTTCAGGAGGTAAGTACTGGGGTTAAGAACATAGGTGTGGAGTTAAATATATATTAATTGAAATGATTCAAACAGGGCCCAGTAAGGAAGAAATCAGTTTAGATACTTCAAATTGAATATATTTAATGTAGGAAATTTATTACTCAGATATTGGGAATGTTTTGAAGTCAAACACAGAAATGAGGGTCTTGAGGGGACAGTAGCAGCTAGGTAGAAGAAGCCATACTCTACTTTGTGGCTAGAGGGACCAGAGGAGAAAGAATGAGCAGGAGGCTAGTGCAGACTGGCACTGAGGGAGAGGCAGGGGACCAGGAGTCACAGAGGGACATCATTGCCAGAGACACTGCTGAGAAGCGAGCAGGGAAATATGCTGCCTGCTCTCTTCCTCCTTGTTCAGATTTTATTTGAGTGTGTTCCAAGAGCTGAACTGAGTCCTAAGATTGTCAGCAAGAGGGCCTGAGAAAGGTGGTCTCTTGAAATATAGAGTAGAGTCAAGGAGCAGGAAATGGGTCTGAGTGCAGACTGGCAAAGGAACAGACCAAGTGACTGACACTGTACTCCATCTAGCACTCCAGGCATCCATGGAGCTTGTGTGCATGTGACTTCAGTGACAGGGTGCACACAAAGAACTTGGCATCAGGATGGGCACCTTATATGGATTGTCCTCATTGCTGGCATGTTTTCATGGGACAGGATTTTCTTTTTTCTTCCTCCCTTTCTTCCTTTTACTCATTTTCCTGTTGGTTAAGGGTGGGGATGATGTATAGTCTTAGAGAGATTATAAATATTACCAATATAATAATACAATAAAGTTGTGTTGTTAGAAATTATCTGCGTCTAGAGGAAAAATGTCTATTTCATCTAAACAGAATGTTAGAATCATGAGGGGTTAAAGTTTTCTATGGGGCACACAGTGAGAACCCTCAAGATTTAGGGAAGTATCCTGAGGAGCAACATTCAGACCATAGAGGGATTTGAGGATGGAATTCTGGGAATTATTCTGGACTGGGAAGATGGTGTAGGACTGAGAAAGCTATGATAAGTGTTAGGGGACAAAAAAGAAGAGACAATGAGGGAAGAGGAAAGAGGGCCCCATCTAAACATGGAAGCCATTCATGTGGACTGAGAGGGACCTGGTAAGAAAATGCAAGTGTATAAGGCATCCCTATCTGGATTTCAGGAGCCTTGCCACTCAGGGTTTTCTCTCTTGACAAGGCCCAGCCAAGAGTGCCTTTACAGGTGCTGTGGGTATAAATTAGAAGTTGCATTGTTATCAAGGTTCTCACACTCTTCAATGATGAAAAGAATAGCGAGCCTCAGTAGACTTGTTCCCAAGTTAAGTTTTCAAAGGCTGCAAAATAGGCACAGATGTCTCTGCTAGGTTATAACACAAAGAAATCAGAGAGCTGGCATACAGCTCCTCTGTGGAAGGAAACAACCAAGTCCATTTATATTCTGGCCTGTGTGCTTTCAGCATAGGAAATGCAGTCCTCTCTCTAACAATTACATCCTGGTTAATCTTGTTTGGGAGTCACCAAGCAAAGTCCTTAACAAACTTAATAGTCTCACCTGAAAATGAACATCATAGCCTCAGCTAACTCATTCCAAACTAAAACCAATTCATCTTAATACAGATCTGCCTGAATAGCAAAAAGTATGTGCAGAGGAGTGTTGAGGTATTTGAAAATGAGGATCCAAAATGTATAGTTCTGGATACTTCAGAGCTGCCCTGAGATGTTTTATTTATTCATTACACATTTATTGAGTTAAAAAATAATACAAAGCAGCAACCTAGAGACTTTACCATCTTGTATAAACTGGAGCCAAAAGAATTGGTTCAGCAAATGAATGCTTTGAATTCTGGGGAAAGTATTTACTGTTGGTTTGAGGCTTCTGGAGGGTTACATAGTAAGGTAGGGATGGAGCTGGACTTTCATAGACTGATTTCAGCTGGCCAGTAAGATAAATGGAAAGAGAGTTTCTGTTCCCAGAGCAATGGCTGCATCAATTGCTTTGTGGAGAAAATGAAGGAATAGTCTGAATTAGGAGATTAAATATAATACAGTGTTTAAGAACCTGCACTCCATAGCTACCTTGTCAAGTTGGAACCTTGGCTTTACCACTCAGAAGTTGAGTAAATAACAATGCTCACATCACTTAACCTCAATATCTTGAAGATTAATATGAGAGGAGTACTAGTACTTCATTCACAGGAGTACCACAAGTATCGACAAAACCAAAGCAGAGAAACTGCACAATGTATTGCAAGCTTTCAGTCAGTATTTAACTACTACTTTTTCTATCACATTATTCTTCCAACACAGTTTTACTGAATGCCTGCTATGTAGAAGGCAGAATAGTAAAGAGATTCAGCATGTGAAATGTTTTGACTATAGACCAAGGTTGAGATGTTCTGGTAAAAAGGAGGATTTCACTGTGGACACAGGTTGGATAGGGACACGACAGGGCTATTTTTAAAGATTGATCTAGCAATAGAGTATATGCAATGTGTCATTCAGCAACTGCTTTTATAAACCTTTAATGAAGCAGCAGAGAAAATTGAGATGAGGGATCTCCATGGCACCAGAAAGTACATTTAATTAGCAAGCAATAAATCTGGGAGCCCTTGCAAGTAATTGAGATTCCCCACCAGTGACTAACTGCACTCCATGGACCATGCAGATTGTTAATGTAGCCAACCATCAGAACCCTGGGTACTTCTGAGTTTCTAAGGATGGAGTGTTTGTGAGGAAGGTTACTCATATTCTCCCTGGACTCACATCAGGGAGCAACAAAGAAACATCATATCAAAATCTCTGGGACACTATGAAAGCGGTACTAAGCGGAAAATTCATTTAATGGAGCACATTCCAGAAAAGAATGAAAAGTCAACAACTAAATGACCTAACATTACAGCTCAAAGTCCTAGAAAAAGAAGAACAAAATAACAGCAAAAGTAGTAGAAGACAGGAAATAACTAAAATCAGAGCTGAAATCAATAAAATTGAAACAAAAGAAACTATTCAAAAAATTGACAAAACAGAAAGTTGGTTCTTTGAAAAAGTAAACAAAATAGACAAACCCTTAGCCACACTAACAAAGAGAAGGAGAGAGAAAACTCAAATTACTAAAATTCGTGATGACAAAGGAAATATCATGACAGACACCACTGAGATACATAACATAATGATATGCTACTTCAAAAATTTGTATTCCAACAAAATAGAAACTACCAAAGACATTGACAAATTTCTAGAGACATATACTCCTCCCAAACTGAATCAGGAGGACATACACAATTTAAACAGATCAATATCAAGCAATGAAATAGAAAAAGTCATTAAAAACCTACCATCCAAGAAAAGCCCAGGACTAGGTGGATTCACAGCCGAATTCTACAAGATCTTCAAAGTAAAACTCATTCCAATATTTCTCAAAGTATTCCAGGAAATAGAAAAGGAGGGTACCCTACCAAACTCATTCTATGAAGTTAACATCACCCTCATACCCAAACCAGGCAAAGGCACATCAAGGAAAGAAAATTTTAGACCAATATTCTTGATGAATATAGATGAAAAGATCCTTAACAAAATATTGGCAAACCATATCCAAAAACATATTAAGAAAATCGTCCACCACGATCAAGTGGAGTTCATCCCTGGAATGCAAGGATGATTTAACATTCGTAAATCAATAAACGTAATCCCTCATGTCAATAGACTTAAGGATAAGAATCATATGGTTATTTCAATTGATGCAGAAAAAGCGTTTGACAAAATACAACACCCCTTCATGCTCAAAACATTAGAAAAAATAGGAATAGTAGGAACATACCAGAACATTGTAAAGGCTATATATGCTAAGCCCATGGACAACATCATTCTTAATGGAGAAAAACTGAAACCATTCCATTTAAAAATGGGAACAAGACAAGGATGTCCTCTTTCACCACTTCTATTCAACATTGTCCTTGAAACTCTAGCCAGAGCAATTAGGCAGACTAAAGAATTTAAATGGATAGGAATAGGGAAAAGAGGAACTTAAGCTGTCACTATTTGCTGATGACATGATTCTATATTTAGAGGATCCAAAAAACTCCTCCAGAAAACATCTAGAACTCATCAATGAATTCAGCAAAATAGCAGGCTATAAAATCAGCACGCATAAATCTAAAGCATTTTTATATGCAAGCAATAAAACATCTGAAAGGGAAATGAGGAAAACAAATCCATTCGTAATAGCCTCAAAAAAAAAAAAAAAAAAAAAAAAAAAAAACCTTCGGAATTAATCTAACCAAAGATGTAAAAGATCTCTACAATGAAAACTACAAAACATTGAAGAAAGAAATGGAGCAAGACCTTAGAAGATGGAAAGATCTCCCATGTTCTTGGATAGGCAGAATTAATACCGTCAAAATGGCAATAGTATCAAAAGTGCTATACAGATTCAATGCAATTCCAATTAAAATCCACAATAGCCAGATTGTGGAACCAACCTAAATGTCCTTCAAATGACGAATGGATAAAAAACTGTGGCATATGTATATATATATATACAAAGGAATATTGTACCTTACAGAAATAGAGCAAGCAATCATGAAATTCATCTGGAAGAATAAGAAACCCAGAATTGCTAAAGCAATCCTTAGCAGAAGAATGAAACAGGGGGTATTGCAATACCAGAACTTCAACTATACTACAAAGCAATAGTAACAAAAATGACATGGCATTGGCACCAAAATAGACAGGTAGATCAATGGTACAGAATAGAGGACGTGAACACACACCCAAATAAATACAATTTTCTCATACTAGACAATGGTGCCAAAAATATGCAATGGAGAAAAGATAGCCTCTTCAACAAATGATGCGGGGAAAACTGGAAATCCACATGCAACAGAATGAAACTAAACCCCTATCCCTCAACCTGCACAAAAATCAACTCACAATGGATCAAGGACCTTGAAATCAGACCAGAGACCCTACATCTCATAGAAGAATAAGTAGGTTCAAATCTTCAACATGTCGGCATAGGATCAGACTTCCTCAACAGGACTCCCATAGCATAAGAAATAAAAGCAAGAATCATAAACTGGGATAGATTCAAACTAAATAGCTTTCTCTCAGCAAAGAAAACTATCAGCAATGCAAAGAGAGAGTCTACAGAGTGGGAGAAAATCTTTGCCACTCATACTTCAGATAGAGCACTAATTTCCAGAATCTATAAAGAACTCAAAAAACTCTACACCAAGAATGCAAATAATCCAATCAACAAATGGACTAAGGATATGAACAGACACTTCACAGAAGAAGATCTACAAGCAATCAACAAACATATGAATGTTCACAATCTTTAGTAATAAGAGAAATACAAATCCAAACTATACTAAGATTCTATCTCACCCCAATTAGAATGACAATTATCAAGAATACAAGAAACAATGTTGTTGGAGAGGATGTGGGGAAAAAGGTTTCTCATACATTGCTGGTGGGGCTGCAAATTAGTGTAGCTAGTCTGGAAAGCATTGTGGGGATTCCTTAGAAAACTTGGAAAGGACCCACCATTTGATCCAGCTATCCCACTCCTTGGCCTATACCCAAAGGACTTCAAATAAGCATACTACAGAGATGCAGCCACATCAGTGTTCATAGCTGCTCAATTCACCATAGCCAGATTGTGGAACCAACCCAGATGTCCTTCAATTGATGAATGGATAAAGAAACCATGGTATATATATATATACAATGGAATATTACTTAGCTATAAAGAATAATAAAATTATGGCATTTGCAGGCAAATGGATGAAATTGGAGAATATCATGCTAAGTGAGAGAAGTCAATCTCAAAAAATCAAAGGATGAATGATCTCGCTGATAAGCGGATGGTGGTGGGAGGGGTGCAAGAATGGAGGGATGAGGAACTGTATAGAGGGAAATGAGGGATGGGAGGGGTGGGGGGAAGGAAAAAATAAGAGAATGAATCAAACACCATTACCGTATGTAAATGTATGATTACACAAATGGTATGCTATTACTCTATGTACAAAGAGAAACAACATGTATATCCCATTTGTTTACAATAAAAATAAATTAAAATTAAAAATTATCAAAATGGAAGCATATTGTAATTAGAGAAAGAATGACTATACTTTTTTTAAGAAAGTAAATTATTCATTGACTTTGGTATTTAATCACATAAAATAAATTATTTGGGAAACCACAGAAAACTGATAAGGATAAATCAGTTTATCATAAACTTTGTTTTCCTTTAATTTTATTAGCTTGTTTTATTTTTCACATAATAATATGTTTCATTTTGACATCATTATACAAGTATGTAGTATAATTTAGTCAAATTCAATTCCCAGTACTTCCCTTTGCCCTGCCCTCCTCCCTCCCCTTTTCCTTTCTTCTACTCTACTGATCTTTCCATTTATAGTTGTTTTAAATAAATTAGTGCATTATAGATATACATAAAGGTGAATT